>NC_056727.1:226055904-226108404 GCF_019279795.1 Protopterus annectens
GTGTGTGTGTGTGTGTGTGTGTGTGTGTGTGTCTGTGTGTGTGTGTGTGTGTGTGTGTGTGTGTGTGTGTGTGTGTGTGTGTGTGTGTGCGTGTGTGCGTGTGTGAGACAGCACTGCAGGTCCAGTTTCAGTGGTGCAGCTGTCCCAGTGTAACAAGGATGAATCTTAGGGACTGTGGATATTATGCAAATTCTAGCATCTCCTGCAGGATGATCGTCATAATCCCTATTTCTCTAAACTCCCTCCTCCTTCAGTGTTTTCCTTTGCTGTAAAGGGGAGGAAATAACTAATCCAAAAGAGAGCTAAGGAGACTTGATGATCGGGAATGGAAGGAGATAAAAAGATAATGTTAAAAAAGATGTCACCAACCGTCTCTTGCAAATGTGGGAGCATAACATGTACACTGTATACAACACTGCTCATAAAAGCTCATTCCAGCAGACCAACAATTGCCACTGTAGTGCAAAGTAGTGCAGCTAGTCTGGTTTAAGATCACAAAGTGCATTACATATGTTTACAGAATATGCTCCCCAAATTCTGACAAGTAGTTATTTCTAATGATTTTCTAATTAGACACCCCTGTTTAGAGCAAGTTGTAGCAGTTGATCTAGCTTTCTTATTATTTTTGGAAGAATTTACAATTCCTGTATTTTGTAAAGTATGCATTGCACTATTACACTAAGTTGTATTACTTATTTACTTACTAATTGCATGTGGCCTTTCTTTATGTTACATAAGTTTGAAAACAAATGAAAAGTACTCAGTGCACTCTCTCAGAAAAATAATACCTATTACAATGTGCAATTTGTACATGCCATCCATAAATCATCTGACTCTTTATTTTTAAGTCACAGTAGCCAAATTCATTTTATTTAAAATCATGAAGCTGTTCCTTTTTCTCTGAAATTATGCAATTTCCAATGTTTTTTTTGTAACAGCAATATGTATAAAGCCAAACTTACCAGAAAATGCCAAAAATATCTCAAGGATTCATTCTCTTCTTAATTATTTTCTTCCAATTTGTTAGCAACCTACCCTCTGATCTATTTAACCTGGATACTGATGAAATGGTGCTATACAGAATCCACAGTCTCACTCTTCTATTAAAAAAATCGAGCAGGGCCTGTCTACCATGGCAAATTGACTCACAAACAATAACCTTATCCTCAATTCCAAAATAGCTAATGCTATGATCTTTGGCAGTCAACATAAATTAAACAGTGCTCCCACCACTTGGTCTACTTGTCACAATAATACCTACTTTTACAGACAGTCAACATTTTCAGATACCTAGGAATCTGGCTAAATTACAACATGAATTTCAAACAAATGATGACAGAATCAGCAAGCAACTGAGAGTAGTATTGCTGGAATTGAATTCATCCTCAGGTCTTGGTGAATACCTTCACAAAGTGGACCCTGTTTTTCAAAGAATTTCACCAAGATGACACTGATATATAGATTGTATTTTATATGGCAAATATCATGGACAGAAGTAAATTAAAAAAATAAAAAGACAGCTGGGTGCACAAGTCCCAGGATAAAAAGTGCTCTATCATGGCAGGCACACTGGTGTCAAGACTGGAAAAAATGACAGGGTTGAATCCTCAAGACACAGAAGCATTCTTACAATGGGGTTAGGCCAGGCCCAGGGGGAGGATGGTCCCCTTGTGTAGAAGGAAGTAGCAGTTCACAAAAATCACATAGATGATAAAGTGGATTAGTGAGGATAAGAAAGAAATTATGTATTGTTACTATTCTGCAAGAAGCCCAGAGTTTCTGGACAGAAGATATGCAACAAGATTAAGAGACAAATTAGAGGAAAGAAAAATTCTTGCACAAGAAAAAAATGTCAAAAGCTTCAAATCTAAATTTGTGTTCATTAATACAACAGAGTCATGAAAAATATTATATAGACCAAGAAACCTTGGGCCATTTGAATAAAGAAGCAACTGAGGAACTGCAAAAATATAAAGAACAAAATCTAGAGATTTTTGAAAGGTATAAAAAAGAAATATGGACATGGGAAAGAAAGAGACACCTCATATGTTACAATATTTATGCAAAGGAGACTGCCAAATTAATCAATACAAAAAAACAGCTCCAAAGATATTCAAATAGAACTATAGGCTAAAGCATCCAGATATGGAAAATGTCACAATACAAATAATAAGACCACAAAGGGGGAACGTAGAACAGAAGATTAGTATAGAAGCTAAAGTTATGGAATACCTGCAAAGTGAAGGATTTAGTATAGAAAGTGTAACGCAGGTTATATCACAGCATGATGGAACAATAATTCCCCCAAGTAATGAGAAACAGGAGGAACAGGAGATAGCAGAAGAAGAAATATGGACATGGGAAAGAAAGAGAGATTTATTATGGCATAATAGTTATGAAATTGCAAAAGCAAAACTAATCAATACAAAAAGTGCAGCACCAAAGATATTTGAAGAGAAATACAGACAAAGGCATCCAGATATGAAAAACTTTACAACACAAAAAAATGAGAAAACAAAGATGGAAAGTAAAAAGGAGGATTAGTAAGAGAGATGTTAAGGAAATATAAACTGAGGTTATGGATTACCTGCAAAGTGAAGGATTTAATGTAGAAAGTCTAACTCTTATAACACCACAGCAGGATAGAATAATGAACCCCCAATTAAGGAGAAACCAGTGGAGCAGGAAATATTTAAGCAGTTGCTATAAGAAGATACTTTGGACCCTTCAGTAGGAAACCAATGTAAAAGTTCAGTTGGAGTTGCAGAGATGGGAAGGAACAAGAAACTGTGGCAACTCTGACACAGTCAATATTCTGGAGTGATAGGCCAGTGAGTTCCCATATGAAAGAGCAACAGATGACACAGGATGAAACTGAAGAGAATATGGCACAGGAAGATGCTCTGGAATGTTCTGTAGAATGCCTATAGGAAATGGAAAGCAAAGAATGTGCCCTTAGTTTAGAAGAAAATGATCTAAGGGAAGAGTTGTATGATTTAATAGAGATGAATAGACATAGTAAGATCAATGAAAGAAAAATACCTGAAAACATTCATGGATAAAGTCAATAACACCGAAATGTTAGAAGTTTGATAAATCAAATGAACACAGTCATAGCCAGCCTTAGGAGTAGGCCAACAAGGCAGCTGCCTAGACTGCCGCAATGGCAGGGGCACTTTTCCAGTATTTATTTATTTTTTTGTAGTAAAGAAATGGTTTCTTTAAAATGTGTTGAATGAACACAGGAAAAAACTGAAGAGTAAGACAAACTATGAGAAAAAGGAAGAAAAAACGATCTAGATGGTGTGGGTAGACCAGAATGGGGGCACCAGATAGTGAAAGGAGGGGCACCAGTTGACCAATGGCCAGTCCTGAACACAGTAATAAAAACTGTTCATAGACATTCATGTGCTATAAAAGAAGTAAATAGGATATATTACTGTGCAGCTAAATTAATAACAGTTAAAGTCTTGCCACAAAAGCAGTGCAGAAAGGGAAGAAAGGGGGGAATCAAATGCTATCGTGGCAGTATCAAATAAAGAAAACTATAAAGCAATTAAGACAAGAAGTGTCATTGTTCGAAAAGTATAGAAGAAGGAACAGATAAAAATATTCAAAAAGATAAGCATGATAAAAGCAACACCCAGTATCAGAATAGATCAGGATCTATTGTACACTGTTGTAAATAATAAACTAAAGATATCAGCACAGGCAGAAAAACTTAAGTTATGCAGATAAATATAAAGGAAAAGTACAAAATAAGCAATTTATTGATTATTCAAAAAAGTTTTATAGATAATTGGGAAACAAGGCAAAACGAATAGAAACACCACCAAAAAAGAAGAAACAGGCACATTTGGGAGAAATATGTATGAAGATCCTGTGGAACATAACAAAGATACTGAATGGAGAGAGGAAGTAAAATAAAGAATAAGAAGTTCAAATGTACAGGATATGAAATGGGATTAAGTAATGGCCAGAGAAACTGAAACATAATTAAGAAAAGCTCCCAAATGGAAAACCCCAGGCCCAGATACAGCACCTAACTTCTGACTAAAAGTATTAAATAAAGATTTAGCCATGAGTAAGAACTATGTATATGAGCATCCCGAGCACATGCCAACCTGGTTAACAACAGGAAAAACAATAGTCATGCTCATTATTTTGACTTAGCATGACTAATGTGAAATGTTTGAAACAACTTGGAATACTTTACTGCATGACAACTGTTTGAATAGAGCAAAGATGGACTACACTATCACAGTCAGATGTCTGAATTGTACACAGACAACACTATAACTGCCTTGTGGGGCAGGTACTGTCTGGATGAAAGTAATTGACCTCTTGTGATTTGCTCAACTTTAAATCATCTTTCATAAAATAAGGCATAAAATGCTCACAGAACATCAAGATCTTTAGAATTTCTGGAATATGATGGCCCACACTCCAAGGCTATAAAAGTGGATTTTGACACAAGCTTACTAGAAGCCTCTATTCCAAACTCCTCCTAGTCTAAAACCAGCTCTTCCAAAAAGTGTGCGTAGAAGGTCATTATAGTTTCTGTTGGTCAGGTTATGGATGACGCCATTATTTCTTTTATTTTCTTCTCAAACCTCAGAGTTGTGCACAGGTCATTATAGCTTGTGTTGAGCCAAGGACATTGTGGTCATTGTTGCTTTAACTTTCCTCATAAACTTCGGAGGTGTGCACAGAGGGTCACTATGAGCTGGAGTCAGTGTGGTCATTATTTCTTTAACTTTCATCACAAACTTCAGAGGTATGAATAGAGGGTTACTATAGCTTGTAAAAGACTAGTGTGCTGTCTAGAAGTAACAAGGTGGAAACATTACTGTGATTAATTTTCCACTTTCCTCACAAACATCAGATGCATATGTTTTATAAGAGTGTAAAGAAGCATGATGTTTAGATGTCTGACAGCAACAGGTTGAAATATGTTATGTGCCATTTGCTTTTTCAGTTTTGCCCCAGTCTGTCAGACTGGTACACAAACTATGGCTATCTTTTAAGAGTGGGGGTGAGAAGGCATGCTGTGTATATGTATGACAGCAGCAATTTGAAACATATATGACTATGGCCATTTATGCCCTCACTTTCATCAAGGTCTAACACCAGAGAGAATACACAAAAGGCAATTATACAACGACCCCCCCCCATTAATATTCCAAAACGTGCACGCTGATTGGTCAGCGTGTACATTGTAAATCAGAGTTATAGTAATGGAAAAAGGTCCATTCACCTGGACTTTTTCCATTAGTATAACTCTTTTTTTTTACAGCAACGGAGAATGCAAGATCTCCATTGCTTTTTACACACTGTCTCGCTATGTTAAACGAGTTTAACATAGCAAGATAGCTTTAAAAAAAAATTTTAAAGGTGTCTCGCTATGTTAAATGGGTTTAACATAGCGAGACAGTTTGTAAAAAGCAACGGAGATCTTGCTTTCTCCATTGCTTCCACCCACAGCTCTGCTGTACTGCGTAAGCATACGCATGTGCAGTACATCAGAACTGCTGCAGAATACCAGACAGCTACGGAAGGGCAGCAAGGAGGCATTATACAATGCCATTATTTAAGAAAAGTAATTATTTTTTTTTCTTAAGTAATGTCATTGTATAATAGCAATAACCCACGCCTGGGTGTGGGTAATGCTGGATTTACCCATGGTTGTCTTTGTTTGGCCACTTGGGCTTCGCCCTCATGACCAAACCACACCAATCGTGGGTAAATCCAGCATTACCCACACCTAGGTGTGGGTTATTACTATATTAATGTATCCTTGCAAACATTTATCTTCTCAGTTTATTGTAATGTGCTATTTTGTCAGTTTTGAGCATTAACCCTTAAATACAACTTATTTCTTCCTTGCAATAAAAAAAAAAATAAGGCTCATTTTCTTTCATTATGATTTTTGTTCAGGTCATTATTGGATCAAAAGGTTAGAAAAAGCTCTAAAATGTACTTCAGAACATCTAGAGCCCCCATAGCTTCTGGTGGTCTAGCAGCCACCAGACCCCCAGCTTAATGAGGTTATTTTGTATAAGTGTAGTCCTGTTCATTTAGGATCTATTGAAAGGATGCAGGAAAACCAAAGTCTGAGAATAACACTGAGGTTCTTTCCTTAATAAAGATTTTTTTTCTTCAGGACATTATTTGATTGAAAGAAGAAGAAAAAAATGTATAAAATGTACTTTGTGCATCTAGAACCATCATGGCTTCTGGGACCCAAGTGATCTCCAGATCTCCGGCTTAAATATATTATTTCTTCCACATTTATTACAGTACAGTCATGGTCAGTTAGTGTGTGTTGAAAGGATGAAAGGTTGCATGAAAAAGTGAAGGTGAAGACTGACACTGAATTTCTTTCTTTAATGATGATTATTGTTCAGGTCATCATTGAATGAAAAAAACTGTTTAGAAATTTTGAAACGCACTTCAAGGAATCTAGAACCCTTAGCTTTTGGGTGCCTAGTGTCTCCCAGACCCCTTGCTTAGTTCACTTATTTCATCCATTGTTATTGCAATGCATTCAGGTTAGTTAGGGTGTGTTGAAAGGATGCAATAAAAAGCAAGGCTGAAAAATAGGACTGGATTTCTTTTCTTAATCATAGGTTTATACATTCATAGGTAATTACTAAGCTAATGACCCAAAGGGGCCTTTTTAAGCTCAGTCATGCTTTCCAAATGTGTTTGACAGGTTTTCAAACCACTCATTTTATTGGGGGTATAGCTTTGGTATGGGTGACTGGGCATTTACAAGCTGCCTCTTTCAAATAGGGACATCATGCCATCATTGGATGAAACAGATTGTTTAAAAAAACTTTGAAATGCACTTCAGTGCAACTAGGACCGCCATAGCTTAATGTAGTTATCTCTTCCACACTCATCAGAGTGCAGCCTTGCCTAATTAAGATGTGCTGAATAAATGAATAAATGCAGGACAAACAAAAACTGAAGAATAAGAGAAAATGTGAGACAAAAAGAGGAAGAAAGTAATCCGAATGGTACGGATAGGCCAGAATAAGGGGGGGGGGGGTCAGAGAGGCACTGAGTGATGTGCATATATGAAGTGGGGGGTAGTGGGTAGCAGGGGCACTGTGGAGCTCTTCGTCTAGTGGAGCAGTTCACCTAAGGACAAGCACTGAAATAATTAATGAACTCTTCCTAGAATATTTATCACGCTTGAGCATAAATTACACCAGTTCTATTTCTGACACAATAGTGCTGTGTATTTTTCTCTTCCGGAAAACAGATGGGAAAAACAGTAATCCCTGGAAAATAAGGTCACCTGGTACATATCCACTGAAACTGTTGCCTTTAGCCTAGATAACATGTTTTCCTTCATTAAGCACACTTTGAAAATCAAAGTGCAAACAGGACAGTTTGGTGATTGCTTTTAAATGTTTGCCATATTCATATGACATTTTGTTTAAACTTGCTTCTACAGACAGACTGACTGTACTGCTGAAAACGCACACAAGTATATGCATACATTACACAAATGTCTGTGTGCATGTGTGTGTGTGTGTGTGTGTGTGTGTGTGTGTGTGTGTGTGTGTGTGTGTGTGTGTGAGTGTATACAATCAATAGCTTCACTAGTTAATATTAACTTCATTATCTTGCATCCATATAATTGCTTACCTTTATAAATAATCATGCAATGTAAAGACCTGCAAAGCCATATTCTGCATAAACATTATACCTTTACCAAGGGGAGGGGTGGAGAGCCATCTACCTCAGGGGGTCTCTTAGCATATATCAATTTTTCTAACAAACCTTGTGAATTCTTATACTATGTATGTATACATAGCATTTCCCATTCTACAAAACTGCTGTATCCTGGAAAATAGTTATGTTAAGCATGTAACTCTTTCTAAACTTTCCTACTTCTAACATGTATATTTTAGTTCTAGCATTGCACTGTGTGATTGAAAGCCTCTATCATGCAGCCCAGGTCATGGCTGAACTGGACCAGCCTAACTACCCAGTAATGAAAGTAAAGCAAATACTATCAATCTACCTTATGGAAATTAATTTAGAAGAATGATCTTGCTATGACAGTACTTAGTTTATAGCGAGCATATTGATGTGTTCATGTTGAGAACCATAGGTACCAAAATGGAGGTCATGCAGCAGCACTTCACTGCTCTTTGAGACTCTCTCTCTCTCTCTCTCAGAAACAAACACACACACACGCACGCACACACACACACATACACACACACACACACACACACACGCACACACAAAGATACACATCTATATTTTCTGTATAAAGTAAAGAGTTTAACATATGTTATAATCGAATTGTTAATAAATGAAATATTTCTACATGTCTAAACCAATTCAATAGCAGCCTGTCATTCCAGTTTTCTCTCAGTAGTACAAGAAACTGACAAAGTAATTTATGGTGTCACCTCACCTTTCTTATCAAAATTCATTTGCTCTTGGCAAATTCCATTAGAGCTGCTCTCTGATTCTTACCTCCAGTTATTTATGTAGAAAGACTGAAGAATTTCATCCTTAGCATGTATAAAATTTCCACTGTTCGCATCAGGAAAGATTTCTTTAAAATCTTCATTTGTTTCCTGATATCCTTGACAAATATAGTTAAGTTTGTCTGTATTTCCCAACATAACCATCACTACTGTCTTAGTGAATATAGAGTGAAGTTTAAGCTAAGGAGAGAATCTTTAGCTACTACAACTTCACAATGGATACACAGGTGCTTTGTACAACAACATATGACAAATGCAGCTCACAGCATTGGCCAACATAGAAACGTTTGGGCAGAATCTTGTGCCATCTGAAAAGTACAAACCAGGTAATCCAAACATTAGAAGCTAATACTATATAATTATATATTCTATTTCCACTGCTTTTCTTCTTAATGTCTCAATGTCTATATTACATTTGTGTACAGCTCTGCACATATGAGAAGGGACATGATACATGAATTAGAATAATCTATTTTGGACTTTTTAAAACTTCCTCCTTTTCATTCATTTCTTATTTCACACTGGGAGGTAATCGGTTCTGAACTGTCATTCTTCATAAACTGGGACAGATTACTGGATGTTCCAGGTTAAAATCTCCAGATAACAATTAGATGAAGCTGGGACTCATCGATGACCTAAATTATTCCCTCCATTGACTGAGAAAACTTTCTCAACCAATAATCAGGAAGAAAAATGTTACTAGACTGCAGCAAATTTGACAGAACTGAAGAAACTGTAAAATGTCTCAACAAGAAAAAAATGTATTAGAAAAATGTACTGGGCCAGTTGTACAAAGCCAGACATCAACCCACTGCCATTTCACTTTGATTATAACAAAATAAATATCCTCATATTCACCAAAATAAACCTAGTAAAATATGATAACCTCTATAAAGATCAGCTGGGACTTTGTATTAGATGTCCCCACACAATCAATTAGTGACTCATTCCTTTTTTTTTTTGAAAATCTTTTTATTTTATTATCTTATAGACAAACAATACAAACCACAGAAGAACACTGTACAAACATCAACAAAAACTATATACAACTATACATTGCCCATATCATTCACAATATATACAACAGATAATACATTAAGGAGATATAATACAAAAATGAAAAGTGTTTCAGGTTAAAAGACAATCAAAGAATACATTCCAAAAATTTTCAGAACAGAACTTGTGATTACCTTTATAAAAGAGATACTTTTGTGCCCTAATATGCCTAATTACCAATTCCTTTAGACCTTCCCATGTTAGTGCTTGGCACTTCCAATGCAATGAGATATAATATTTGATAAATATGACAATTGAAATCACCACCTTGAGCTGAGCTTTAGTAATATTATCAGGAGGGATATGTAATAAAGCAAATTGCCAAGAAAGTGTTGATTTTTCGTATCCCATTTTCTCCAGAATAACTTTAAGGGCACACCATAGTCTGTACACACATTTGCAGCTCCAGAAAATGTGATATATATCGGCTACTTGATCCTTACAAAATGGACACAGAGAAGACGAGTTGGGGTGAATTTTATTAATGATTGCAGGTGTTAAATACGCATTATTGGTGATCATGAGTTGCGTATAAAATAATTTTTTAAAGGGATATATTTAATACTTGATTTGAAAGCCTCTTGCATTAGTGCGGAGTTATACTCGGGTCCTTATCTGACCAGAATTTAGAAAATACTGGCAAATTGTTAGATCTGATAGAGATTAATAACTTATATACATTGGAAGTCATTTTCTTTTTTAGCAGAAGAAGTTTCCAAATAACCTTGGCAATTTCGATATTTTCTCTAGATAAGTCAGGATGATCATAGTATGGATTCAATAGTTCAAAGATTTGTCTAGTTATTAAAGTATATTTATTGGATAAATTGAAGGTTTGCCTGATCTCGGATAACTTCAGATGTTTGACTAAGAAAAAGTCTGCCATGCACTTATCCTTAATAAGGGGGAAATTGTCCAGATTTATCAAGTTACCATTTAGAGTTAAATTGGGATTTAGATGTATTGGTTGGAGGGAAATGAACGCCTGCAAAAGTTTTAGCGAAGACAATAGTTTATGAAATCTGATAACGTTATATTTCAGGCCATAAAAGATTTTATATTTGTCTAGACTAACTTTGCTCAAGAAAGGTAAGGCGGATGGATTGAATTTAAGGGATCTAATATAATTGAAGTAAAGTAATACCCAGTTAGGGTGCCAGGCATCTGAGGTATTAATATAGTTTGCTATCTTAATAATTCTACTACTTTGAATAATATCATAGTAAAGTTTGAAGTCAGGAAGAGAAATACCACCCAAATCCTTCGGCACGTAAGTTTAGAATACAAATTCTCACCGATTTAGGAGACCAAATAAACTTAGAGAAGGTTGAGTGTAATTTATTGAAAAAGTATAGAGGAATAATCAATTAGTCGAGTTGAAAATATACAAGAATCTGGGAAGGATATTCATTTTATAATAGTTGCACATGCCATAAAGGGAAGCTTAAGTTGAGACCATCTCTTTAAATCCCATTGCACCTCCTTCCAAAGAGAAGAAATGTTCTCCTGATACGAAATAGATTGATCAGTTGAGAAAGTTACCCCAGGTAACGAAGACTTGAATTAACTGGAATAACATCAGAGGAAAAATTTAGGGATATGGTGATGTGATATTAACCGGAAAAATTTGAGATTTGTTTTGTTAACTTTGTAGTTGGCAAATTTAGAGAAGATATTAATGGATTTCATGATTTTCTCTAAGTCCAATTTGGTAAAGAGAGGTAAATATTTAGATCATCCGCAAATGCCGAGAGGGGATACTGGTTCTAAATAGCTTGGGGATGATCTGATGAGTTTTTGTTTAATAAGAAGGAAGAGAGGCTCTATATATAGATTAAATAATAAAGGAGAGAGAGGGCAACCTTGTCTCGTACCATTAATTATGTTAATCCTCTCAGATATACCATTATTAATATGTAGTGTTGTATAGGCTTTGTGGTAAATGGTCTCAATAAATTTTGTGAACGATGTAGGAAAGTTAAATAGAGGTAGAATAGAGAGTAAAAATTTCATACTCATTCTATCGAAGGCCTTAGAAGCATCTATTGCTAGAGTGTACAGGGGTACCTAGCTAAAGACGAGAAAGTTATCATAGCTTCTAAAGCTAGAGTATGATCTGAGGTCTGTCTATTTCTAATGAAGCCCGATTGTTCTTTAGAGACTATACTAGGTAGCAGTACTTTAAGTCTATTGGCAAAATTTGGGCCAAGATCTTTAAGTCTACATTAATAATGGATATGGGTCTAAAATTTTCCGGTTTGGTAGAATCTGCTTTACCTTTAGGGATAAGAATAGTCTTAGATGCATTGAAATGGGGATCACTTACACCTGGTGGAGAATATGATTATAAATCAAATATAAAGCCTGTGAGAACTTGTTGGGATATAATTTGTAGAATTCTGCTGTGAATCCATCAGGACCCGGGGCCTTATTCAATTTGAGGTTATTGATCACATCCAGGACTTCCTGAGAAGTAATTTCTTTATCTAACAAGTGAAATTGATCCGTATTTAGTTTTGGGAAAGATAATTCTTTAAGGGTATCATATAGCACGAAAAAATCGATAGGGTCATTAGGTGAGCTATAGAGCTCAGTGTAAATTTTTTGAAAGATTTTTATAATATCCTGTGTATCAAATTAGTGACTCATTCCTGGCCATTTAGATAACTGCAATAATAAATTCAAGCCTGTAAAGCATAAATATATTGAAAAATCCTGGAATAAATCTCAAATTACTAAACCAAAAGAAGAGAGTGTATGAATCTTTTATACTTTGCCCACCCAAATCAACAAGGATAAAGTCAACCCCATCCAAAGAACTGGCAAAAAACAGCCAAAAGAAGAAAAGCTCCATTTAAGGTAAAACTAACAGCCAAGACTAGTCACAGTAATAAGGCCATCTACAACATATCTAAGAAATGAAGGGAAACAAACAAGAATGGAGTGTGCAGTCTGGCTCCATGGTGCAGAGGAATGGAGCCCTGACTACTACCCAGGTGACTGGTGTTCAGTTAGTAGCCCTGGCAGAACAGTGAGGGATATGGCATGCTCACTTCTCCTTGGGGAAGGGGAAGATTACAAGTACCCAGAAAACACATAAGGAAATGTAGCTTATCTTGTGTATAATGAAGAAATCAGTCCTCATACTTCAGGAAAGATTTAAGGCTGCTTGCTGGCAATGTCCCTTATGGATCTGAGGGACGAACAGTCTGGACAGCCTATTGCACAGCCTCCTTCAGCTCCTTAGCTGGTTACTTGCACAGAGAGCTAGGGTAAAAAAAAAAAACTCAGTCCATCCTTGGTGGCTGCCTGAATGATGGCTCCTCCTGGTCCACTCTCACCCTGATAATGGGGAACAAATAGGTCAACTGGCTGGGGGGGGGGCCTAATCTGATTATCATACAAAAGGGACAAATCACTGCTGGTACAATCTTTAAATGGATGCCAGCAGTGACGTTGCTGTTTTGTGGGAATTTCCATTTTCGTCCTGTTTGTATGATCATGAAATACGATGAAAAAATACTTACTTTTATTTTTCCATTTGAGTTGGATTCTTGACCAGCTGAACTCGGCAAGCTTGTTCTTCATCTAGCTGTAATTTGACAATTTACAGTCATCATCATCATCTTCTTTTGGCTTTTCCCGTTAGGGTTCGCCACAGCAGATTACCTGTTTCCATTTCTTCCTGTCCTCTGCATCTTGCTCTGTCACACCAACCACCTACATGTCCTCTCTCACCACATCCATAAACCTTATCTTAGGCCTTCCTCTTTTCCTGTTACCTGGCAGCTTCATCCTTGGCATCTTTTTCCCAATATACTCAGCATCCCTCCTCAGCACATGCCAAACCAACGTAATCGTGCCTCTCTGGCTTTGTCTCCAAACCTTCCAACCTGAGCTGACCCTCTAATATACTTATTCTTAATCCTATCCACCCTCGTCACACCCAGTGCAAATCTTAACATCTTTAATTCTGCCACATCCAGCTCAAACTCCTGCCTTTTTGTCAATGCCACTGTCTCCAACCCATATAACATAGCTGGTCTCACTACCCTCTTGTAGACCTTCCCTTTCACTCTTACAGGTACTCGTCTGTCACAAATCACTCCTTGACACTCTTCTCCACCCACTCCATCCTGCCTGTACTATCTTCTTCACCTCTCTTCCACACTCACTGTTACTCTGAACTATTGACCCCAAGTATTTAAACTCATCCACCTTTGCCACATCTACTCCTTGCATCCTCACCATTCCTCTATCCTCCCTCTCATTCCCACACATGTATTCTGTCTTAGTCCTGCTGACCTTCATTCCTCTTCTCTCTAGAGCATATCTCCATCTCTCCAGGGTCTCCTCCACCTGTTCCCTACTCTCACTACAGATCACAATGTCATCTGCAAACATCATAGTCCACGGGGACT
This sequence comes from Protopterus annectens, assembly GCF_019279795.1. Lineage (NCBI taxonomy): Eukaryota > Metazoa > Chordata > Ceratodontiformes > Protopteridae > Protopterus > Protopterus annectens. Next base: position 226,069,898 of record NC_056727.1, read on the forward strand.
CCTGTCTGATCTCGTCTGTCAACCTGTCCATCACCATTGCAAATAAGAAAGGGCTCAGAGCTGATCCTTGATGTAACCCCACCTCCACCTTAAACGCATCCGTCACTCCCACCGCAGACCTCACCACTGTCACACTACCCACGTACATATCCTGTACCACTCTTACATACTTTTCTGACACTCCTGACTTCCTCATACAATACCACAACTCCTCTCTAGGCACCCTGTCATATGCTTTCTCTAAGTCTACAAAAACACAATGCAACTCCTTCCGACATTCTCTGTACTTCTCCATCAACACTCTCAGAGCAAAGATCGCATCTGTAGTGCTCTTTCCTGGCATGAAACCACACTGCTGATCACTAATCATCACGCCCCTTCTTAACCTTGCTTCCACTACTCTTTCCCATAACTTCATGCTGTGACTGATCAATTTAATCCCTCTGTAGTTACTACAGCTCTGCACATCACCCTTATTCTTAAAAATCGGTACCAAAACACTTTTTCTCCATTCCTCAGGCATCCTCTCACTTTCCAAGATTTCATTAAAGAATCTGGTTAAAAACTCCACCGTCATTTCATCTAAACATCTCCATGCTTCCACAGGTATGTCATCTGGGCCAACAGCCTTACCATTATTCATTCTCTTCATAGCTATCCTTACTTCCTCCTTGCTAATCCATTGTACTTCATGATTCACTATCCCTACATCATCCAACCTTCTCTCCCTCTCATTCTCTTCATTCATCAATCCCTCAAAGTACTCTTTCCATCTCCTCAACACACTCTCCTCACTTGTGAGTATGTTTCCCTCATTATCCTTTATCACTTTTACCTGCTGCACATCTTTCCTAGCTCGGTCCCTCTGTCTAGCCAATCAGTACAGGTGCTTTTCTCCCTCCTTAGTGTCCAATCTTTCATACAACTCTTCATATGCCTTATGCTTAGCCTTCGCCACCTCTCTCTTTGCCATGCACCTCATCTTCTTATACTCCTGTCTACTTTCTTCATCTCTCTGACAATCCCACTTCTTCTTTGCCAACCTCTTTCTCTGTATACTCTCCTGTACTTCCTCATTCCACCACCATGTCTCCTTGTCGTCCTTCCTCTGTCCAGATGTGATACCAAGCACCTTTCTAGCCGTCTCCCTTACTAGCTCTGCTGTAGTTACCCAGCTATTTGGTAACTCTTCACTGCCACCCAGTGCCTGCCTTAACTCATCCCTGAACTCCACCTCACAATTACCCTTTTTCAATTTCCACCACTTGATCCTTGGTGCTGCCCTCACACTCCTCCTTCTCTTCTTGATAACCAACATCATCCTACAAACCAGTATCCTATGCTGCCTAACTACACTTTCTCTGGCCACCACTTTACAGCCTCCAATCTCCTTCAAACTGCCCCTCCTACATAAGATATAATCCGCCTGTGTGCATCTTCCTCCACTCTTGTATGTCACCCTATGCTCCTCCCTCTTGTTAAAATACATATTCATCACAGCCATGTCCATCATTTTCGCAAAATCCACTACCATCTGACCTTCTGCATTCCTTTGTTTAACACCATACCTACCCATCACTTCCTCATCCCCTTTGTTCCCTTCACCAACATGCCAATTGAAATCTGCTCCAGTCACCACTCTTTCACCCTTGGGTACATTCATCACCACTTCATCCAATTCACTCCAAAGTTTTTCTTTCTCATCCATTGCACAACCAACTTGTGGAGCATATGCACTAACAACATTCATCATTACACCATCAATTTCCAGCTTCATAAACATCACTCTATCCGACACTCTTTTCACCTCCAAAACACTCTCAGCATACTGTTCCTTCAGGATAACTCTTACACCATTTCTCCTCCCATCCACACCATGATAAAACTATTTGAACCCACCTCTGATACACCTAGCCTTACTCCCCTTCCATCTGGTCTCTTGCACACACAATATACCAACCTTCCTTCTGTCCATCATATCAGCTAGCTCTCTCCCTATACCAGTCATACTGCCAACATTCAACGTTCCGACCCTCACTACCACAGTCCTAGCCTTTCTCCTCTCTTCCTGCCTTCGGCCATGTCTTCTGCCTCTTCTCCTTCTTCGGCCAACAGTAGCCCAATTTCCGCCAGCACCCTGTAGGCTAACAGTACTGGTGGCGGTCGTTGTTAACCCGGGCCTCGACCGATCCGGTATAAAAAATTTTCTTGGTGACTGCATGAAATGTTTTGGCGAAGTTTTATGCCGGATGCCCTTCCTGATGCAACCCTCCCCATTTATCCAGGCTTGGGACTGGCACAAAGAAATGCACTGGCTTGTGCATCTCCAGTGGCTGGGTTAATTTGACAATTTACAGTAAGAAGTAAATATATTAATATACAGATCTGGTGTAAATTTTACATCTAAGATGAGAATGAAATACACTGTTTCTCTCTGCAAAATGATCTCACTTGAAATTATATTCAAAAAGATCATCTCTGCCCTCAACATAGTCAGACCCACCATTCACCTAAGACCAGATGCAATACAAGGAAGACTGATTTATGCAATCAAAATAGCCTTGTATACGCCCCCTTATGCATACTCATAACAGAACGTTAAAACTGGTTATATCCCTGATATCTGGAAGCAAGCTCTTGTGTTTCTAAGCCATAAGGTAGGCCCTACACAGACATCCGCAATTACATACCAATGAGCTTCATTAGCATATTTTGCAAGGTGATGGACAGAATCTTCATGAAACTTGTTCAGGCATCCATGGGAATTCTCATTTTACATGCCGTCTCCCAATATGCTTTTGTCAAAGGTGGATGTGTGCTTAACCTCATTATTATCAGTGGGCAATAAACATACATACTAATAGAACAGTGTATTTCTTTCTCATCTTAGATCTGAAATTTATACTAGATCTGTATATTAGTACATTTACTGCTCACTGATAAATTGTCAAATTACATCTCGGTGAAGACAAGCTTGTCAAGTTCAGCTGGTCAAGAATCGAACACAAAGGGTAAAAATAAAAGTACAGTAAGTGTTTTTTCATCGTATTTCATGTTTTTTTTTTCTGAAACTCTGACCATCACCCTGGATGAAGGCTTATACATCCATGCAGCTTATCTCAATCCGGCTAAAGCATTCCACACTATATATATATATAAAATATCATATTACATTACATTACATTACAACATATAACAGAATCATACACAAACTCAAGGAATGAAAGTAAATGATACCATACTAATTTGGGTCTATAATGGTTACATGGTCATACACAACAGTTAACAGCATGACTTCCAGCTTCACCATTCCCTGTCATCAATAGAGTTTCTTTATGGTTCTAGACTGGGGGCACTCCTTTTTGGCATCTTTTTCTTTGATATCAGAAATTACTGTAGTATACAAACACAACCACTGGGTCCGCGCACCCAGTACAAACTAATAGCAAAAGACAAAAAATCTTGCTGTAGGTAACAATAAAGGCTGTCCTCCACCTGTACGTATAAAAAACAAACTGACCAAAGGATATATCCAAAATCTAGCAAACACTTTATTTAACCACACCGTCTCAATAATAAAATAGATTGAGCACGCTTTCGTCTCCTATCGTGAGACTTCATCAGAATCTACAATTCAACACATTAATTCTGTTTAAATACACACATACTTAATCAATTATTGCTTAATTATTGTTTAGTCACTTGGATACAATTGATTCTAATTACAATTGACCCTTAACTAAATGCACTCTGTTGTACATTCACTATCTGCAGCTATCATACTACCATGAAATCTTACATACCTAATAATGTATATATATTAATAAAGTACATATATATTGAAAATATAAAAAAATATAAAAAACATACTTCCATAAAAGTGAATTCTTATACATAGACATAAACAAACCATAAAATCTTGAAGGCAGTTAATATGGGCAACAATTTTCTTCATATTGCTAGTAATGTGCATGACAAACCCTGTTTACAAAAACATATATACTATTTACTTGATAAAAAATCTATATATATAAAAAGCATACCTTACAAATCTTTATTAATCACCTACTATGTTAAATATGTTGATTAAATATCCTTAGAGTAATTAATATAAAATCAAGAAATATATAAATATATTGAATATCATAAAATGTTTCATAAATACATGAATTAAAAACGTGTATAGGAATAAATATTGTAGTTATTGTATATATTATATATATATATATATATATATATATATATATATATATATATATATATATATATATATATGTCTCTATACCAAAGAATAGTCTCTAAATATTTAAAATAATCCTGGTATGTTGCTAAAAAGTGTTCTCTTAATGTTCTTTACTCCATTACCCCCCAGTCATGACAACATAATAACTATATAAACTACTACCTAACTATCTATAAATTCTATAGTAATTAATAAAACCTTCTTCTCATTTCTTCTTTCTAACATGGTTTGATGCCAATATTTTTAAGGCAGGTTTTATTGAAATATGGTCATTCATTCCTGGATATACACAAGAGTCCAGTCTAATCTGCCAAATCATCTCTCGGTATTCCAGGAAAGTTTCCCAATCGCCTCTCCTTTCCTTTTGTTTCACTACCTCCAGTACCCAAAATTTTATATCCATGTTCTGACAGATTGTTGAATGCATATAAAGTGCATTATTCTCATTCTTTTTGTTAATGTCCCTGATATGTTCATATATACGGGTTTTCAGATGTCTTTCAGTCTTGCCTATATAATATCCCCAGCATGATTGACAATAGGCTAGATAAACCACTCCTTTTGTGTAACAACTTGTATAGGTATAACTTTTAATTGTGAAATGAATGCTGGGTATATTCATATCCTTTCTACAGGCAATGTATGAGCATTGTGCACACCTCCCACATTTATGTGTGCCCACCTTTATTGATGCCCCTTCTTTTTTTGGAAAATACTAAAAAAGAAATAATTAAGAAACGTAATAGTAGATATAAGCCATTATTGGTGAATGGACAGTATGACAAAGGGGTATTCAATAACACCACTAGTATGGACACAAGTATGAATAATGAGTATGACACAAATAAGGATAATAATATGGAAATAAGTAAAACAATAGATAAGGAAATACCCCGGTTAATTTTAACTTATTATTCTGACATAGGTTGGTTAAAGAAGGGCATTAATGGGATTTGGAATATGTTTAAAACGATGCCCATGAGAATAAACATATTTCAACAGCAATTAAAATACACCTTTAGAAGAAATAGGAACTTGAAGAACATCTTGGAGAAAAAGAAGGTACAAGAAAAAGAAGGGGCATCACTAAAGGTGGGCACACATAAATGTGGGAGGTGTGCACAATGCTCATACATTGCCTGTAGAAAGGATATGAATATACCCAGCATTCATTTCACAATTAAAAGTTATACCTATACAAGTTGTTACACAAAAGGAGTGGTTTATCTAGCCTATTGTCAATCATGCTGGGGATATTATATAGATTAGACTGAAAGACATCTGAAAACTCGTATATACGAACATATCAGGGACATTAACAAAAAGAATGAGAATAATGCACTTTATAGGCATTCAACAATCTGTCAGAACATGGATATAAAATTTTGGGTACTGGAGGTAGTGAAACAAAAGGAAAGGAGAGACGATTGGGAAACTTTCCTGGAATACCGAGAGATGATTTGGCAGATTAGACTGGACTCTTGTGTATATCCAGGAATGAATGACCATATTTCAATAAAACCTGCCTTAAAAATATTGCCATCAAACCATGTTAGAAAGAAGAAATGAGAAGAAGGTTTTATTAATTACTATAGAATTTATAGATAGTTAGGTAGTAGTTTATATAGTTATTATGTTGTCATGACTGGGGGGTAATGGAGTAAAGAACATTAAGAGAACACTTTTTAGCAACATACCAGGATTATTTTAATTATTTAGAGACTATTCTTTGGTATAGAGACATATATATATATATATATATATATATATATATATATATATATATATATATACAATAACTACAATATTTATTCCTATACACGTTTTTAATTCATGTATTTATGAAACATTTTATGAAACATTTTATGATATTCAATATATTTATATATTTCTTGATTTTATATTAATTACTCTAAGGATATTTAATCAACATATTTAACATATAGGTGATTAATAAAGATTTGTAAGGTATGCTTTTTATATATATAGATTTTTTATCAAGTAAATAGTATATATGTTTTTGTAAACAGGGTTTGTCATACACATTACTAGCAATATGAAGAAAATTGTTGCCCATATTAACTGCCTTCAAGATTTTATGGTTTGTTTATGTCTATGTATAAGAATTCACTTTTATGGAAATATGTTTTTCATATTTTTTATATTTTCAATATATATGTACTTTATTAATATATATACATTATTAGGTATGTAAGATTTCATGGTAGTATGATAGCTGCAGATCGTGAATGTACAACAGAGTGCATTTAGTTAAGGGTCAATTGTAATTAGAATCAATTGTATCCAAGTGACTAAACAATAATTAAGCAATAATTGATTAAGTATGTGTGTATTTAAACAGAATTAATGTGTTGAATTGTAGATTCTGATGAAGTCTCATGATAGGAGACAAAAGCGCGCTCAATCTATTTTATTATCGAGACGGTGTGGTTAAATAAAGTGTTTGCTAGATTTTGGATATATCCTTTGGTCAGTTCGTTTTTTATACGTACAGGTGGAGGACAGCCTTTATTGTTACCTACAGCAAGATTTTTTGTCTTTTGCAATTACTGTAGTATCTCTATCACTAAATATGCAGATGACTGCATATTTGGGAGTATTGCCTTAACCCTGCTGACACCATCTTCCTTCAAGCAACACTTAACAATGGGCACAGATGATGCAACAGAAATGACTTTACCTTCAATGTCAAAAAATGTATCATTTAGGCATTTGGGGAAAATAAAAGCTTTACTCACTATTGATGGGCAGCAACTAAAAGTTGACAAAATATTAGAAAACCTTGGAGACCTTGACCTTTCATATCATGTGCATAAAGCCTCTGCAACCTGTAAAGCATACAGAATGGCCACCTGATCCTCTCTGGGGCTGAAAGCCATGGCAGACGTAAATAATTTCCATGTTCAGCTGAGAACATAGTTACAAGTAATTTTCTGAGGTCAGTGAGCTAACCAGTTAGCTTTGATAACAACAGGAGACATGTAGGGCATGTGGTGACCTACCTAACTGGCATGGTAGACAGACTATTCAGTTTTCTGCTGGCTGCTGCTACTTGCAGCCCATGTGTTCATGAAAAGCATCACATTTATTTGTTACTGCAGGTGGCGTTACGGGAGTGGAAGCACAGCAGACATAACCACCTGATGGAAAACAGGACAAGTTTTGTAACTACTAGGCTATGTTAAAAACAGCCCAATGTTTACAGTAATGAAAGTTTGCACACTGCAGCCCAATAACACCAGCTGCCACTTCACCTTGAAAAATGCAATTCTTTTTTTTTTTCTTTTTTAAAGAAAAGAATTATCCATCACAGCCCATACTGTGTGCCATCAGCCGCTTGTGTACTTGATCTGAATATATTCAAAGAGCAAGAGACATTTCTTAGCTTTTAATGAGGTAGGTGAAAATAAAGTAAGCACTGGAACTGGGTGGATGTTATTAAATTAACATGTCTTTCTAACTTAGGCATCTTTCAATATTTTGGTCTGTACCTTATAACAAGCCACCTTTGAGGTCTCCTTTTACAAAATCTGCACTGGCATTATTCAGTTATGCCAATTATAGAGTTTGTGAATTAACAATCAGAATACATTTTGTAATGGATGTTCACAGTGATGTAGGCATACCTAATGAAGCAGGACTTCATATATTGGAAATTTGGCCACAGACTACTAAAAACTGTTAATTGGTAAGCCTGCATTTACTAATATTCATTCTTGACTCTGTCAGTCCCTGTTATTTTTACTTGTCACCCCTTGCCATTTTAACTTATTTCAGTGGCTCAACAAGTAGCATTCTCAGCTTTAGTGCAGGAAGATCAGAAGGCTGCTGGTTCTATTCCTACTCCATCTGATTGGACTCATTTTTTCAATTAACTAACACTGACATACAGTATTAGGGGGGTGTGGACTCCTGAGTGTGCCATCATTCCGATTAGATGTTAAACCGAGGTCTCAGCTGCCTGAGTTGAGGGTATCTCAGGTGGATGTAAAAGACCCTACAGTATTTATTAAAAAGAATAGTGGAATTTCCCTGGTGCCCTGGCCAAATTTCCCCTAATCTGTATAAATACCACATTCGGTTTCCTTTTTAAAGAGGCCACCAGCCTAGTGGGACTAACCTGGTTAACAAAGAATAAATAAATCAATTTCTTATAACATATTTTCTTCAGACCCTCACGAACATGATATCTATCAATTTACAGATGCAGATGACAGTAGATTTGTACACATCATGGAGTGCATATGTCACCAACTTACCTCAATACAAACTCTCCACAAGCCTGAATAAAGTCAGGGCTGCAGAAAAGAAATGGGAAAGAGATAAAAAAATGACCAAAAGAACCACCTTTTGTATTACTTAGGGTAGGGCTTTGCCGTGACCCCAGGACCAGTCACGTACTTTACAGGTTTGGTTTTTCAGGTGACATCTAAAGTCACAATTTCCCCAGCTTTCATACCAAATACTAGCAATATTAGTTAGTAAACCCCAACTTTTAGAAGCCCTTCTAAATCACCCAGGTAATGGTTACCACAGGTTTAACACAGAAAGGAAAAGGTTCTCAGTATGAAGGTTAAGTGAAATGGTAGGTTGTGTATTCAGAATTAAAATTAAAATGAATGCTCTTGTCAACAAAAGAAGTTATGCATGAATACTAACCCTTAAAAAATGACAGGATAGTGTACACAGAAATCACAACACTACCTGAAAACAGTACTAGATGAAAGGTATGCAATAGATTATACTTTTTGGCTAACTGTAGAAAAAAATGTTTAGCGAAGTCCATGTTTCTGTGGGGTTTTTTTTGTTCAACAAAGATTAACATTTTTGGAAGAATTCTGAAAATACCAAACAGTTCACACTTAGCACTCAGTCTTCAACAAAAATTGGAAACATATTTTGTACAAATTCAGATTAGGATCTAAATCTTATGTAGGCAGTGGTATGTACACATTAAGTGCAGTATGCAAAGTAAGCAGAAAACTCATAGCCGTCTTACGCACTCCTATACACAAGTTAATAATATGTAGTTACTGTGGAGCTCAAATGCCCTGTTTAATGACATATAACTGTATTTATCCAAAATGAATCTAGGTTGTGTTTAAAAATGGTAATATAGTTAACACTTTTAACCATGTAGTAGAAGTATTTCCTGTAATATAAGTTATTGTATGAATAACTGTCACATTTCCTTTAATTTATCTCCAACAGATTCTGGTACAGAATGTACTGTTAGGCAGAAGTATTTATTATAAATTATGTTTAATAGAGTTTTACCCATGTACTGTAGGGCGGCTCTGAATAATCTACATAAAATAAAGAAATAAACTGGTTCCTTAGCCCACCTAATCCAATTTAGAGTCTCAGGGGAGTCAGGGCTTATCCCAGTAGGTGCAGTTCTGTGGGAACTAATCTAAAACAGCATGTCAGCCTACTCCAGGATGCCTGTCTACATGTGCGCGCGCACACACACACACACACACACACACACACACACACACACACACACACACACACACACACACACACACACACACTTATTCACTCATGGCGTGCACATTCATTGGCAAGTTGGAGGATCACCAATTCATATATGTTACATTTTTGGAAAGTACACACATACACACTTTCATTTACTCATGGCATGCACACTTACTGGCAAGTTGAAGGATCACCAATTTACATATATCACTTTTTTGGGAAAGCAGGGGAAACCAGAGCATCTGAAAAAATGAAAACACATGCTGTCATGGGGACAATGTACAGACTCTGCACAGAAGGCAGCCTAGCTGAGAACGAGATTAAATAATCAAGCTCTGAGTCGGTCTCACTTATTGCTGTGTTACTGCGCTCCCTAATTTTAGTGATACACTGTACTTAATGGTAAGTTTAATGAAAGAGATAAGAGAGTATTAGAATATCAGCTCTTCTAGTAAATGGCTTGAAGACAGAGTGCATGGTGGTGAATTATCTTTTTATGATATCAGCCATAACAGATTTGAAAATTGGATAGTCCAAGTAAAATTCAAGAATTATAACTTTAAATAGTACTTCATATTTCTCGGAACGTATATCACTTGAGATGCAAGCTTCACACTTATTTGGTAATATCAAACAAGCAAGCAAAGCAAATTATTGTTTCAGCTGATCAACACATCACAGACAAGCTGAACTCCTTCTCCTTTTATGCATACATATATCTCATCCAGCATAAAGGTTCATAGGTAAGTACTAGGCTAGCTGCTAGTATAAAGGTCCATAGGTAAGTACTAGGCTAGCTGCTCTTGTGGGTCATTTTAAAGTTAGCTAATTTCCCCAGGGTGAAAATCAAACCCTGTACTTTGTGTCTGTCAGGTAAATATCTTAACCATTATGCCAGCTCCCAAGCCCATAAGCACTAGGTTAGGTGCCCTTGCAAATCATTTTGAGCCTAGACAATTTCCTTTAGTGAGGATCAAAATCTGTATCACTTGTTTTTGTGGTAAAAACTTTATTATACCAGTCTCCAGCCATGTACAGTATATAGAAATATGCTGACTTAATTGAACTGCACAAAAAATTTACATCACTGTGACAACACCTATACATGTCATCCTGCCTCTTAAAAATAGCAATAAGATTATGTCTTTCATTTCTGTGACTAAACATTTACCATGTGTATGACTTTTATTTTAACTAATATTTAGAGAAAGAGGCATTCACAAACTCAGTTATGTTGATTGGTTTGTTGCTTCTGCCAGACCAGGTAAACACAAGTCCTTTCAGCAGAATTGGGTCTGCTACAGCATTAAAAAAAGAAAGAAACACTCTCTGGTTGATCTGTATTGCATGATGTATTGCCAGAATATGTCAGTACTGTAGATTCAGTTAGCTGAAAATTAGGAACTTCTTGAAGGTAACACTAATTGTGTCACACAGTACTGCTCCCTGTTCAGTTTCAGTGCTGCAGAACCCTGGCATGTTCATATAACCTATAACCACTGTGAATGTAGTCCTTGTATTTTTGTGGCTAAGCTTAGTTAAGACCCTGTCCCTAGGACTAACTTTTGTAATTTTCTTTAACTACATTGTCATAGGTTTCGTTCTCTTCAGCTGCATTCTTCTGCTGGACACATCACTGGCTGTTTTTTTTTCTCATGAGGCTATTGATGGTCATTACATTGTATTTATCTTGGCACTGTTCCATTTTGCTACCTCTCTCCTTTTTTGCATTATTTTGAATGCAGATAACATTTTTATATTACTCATCATGCCTCATTCAATATTTTTATGTACAATATGGATGAATGAATGAAGGAATGAATGAATGAATAAAAAATAAATAAATATACATAAATAAATGTTTGAACTCTGCTGGCTTGTTAGCTCTTACAGTTCAGCACTGGCAAACTGAGGTCCATTATCACTTACAGTCTCCTCTAGCATATAAAAGCAAAGATTGCTTTTAGTTTCTATGTGATATCAGCACTTGTAAACAAAAATAAAAATGACTGTCTCAGTAAACATTGAATAATAATCTGAAGTGATTACATATTTAATTTTTTGTCTAATAAAGATGCTAAGACAATAGTCACAATGGCAAAGGCAAGGCATCAGATAAATTCTACCAACTTCTGAAAAGTGACTCAGCAAATATCAGTAAGAAGTTCTATAAAGTTGTAAGGAAATGACAGAAAGATAAATAATATAGTCAGTAGGCACCTCTGATAAAGAATTACAGTGACAATCTTTTAATTTTTTTTGCAACTCTTTGACCCTGCTGTCTGTCAGTCATCAGCCCTCTCACATCCAATCAGTACATTTATTTCCCTTTCCCGAAGTAAAATTCAGCTGGGAAAGGCCACCATCTAAGCAGCCATCAGAGGTGGTTCACATTTTTCTAATTTTATCCCTGGTTCTGACTTTCACAGTGCTGGCTAGGTACCAAAGAGAGACATGCAATGGGCTGTCTGTGGAGGACTTCATCTCACTTCTGCAAGTTGTGTTCCATCCAAGGAGCCCTGCCCCTTCCTTCAGACCAATAGTGGAGGTCCATCCCTTCTCCACCAAGGGGGATTATATTGCCTGATGTGCCTCCAATTGCACATGAACCCCTTCCACCTCCCCATGGAGAAATGAGCAAGCCATGCTTTTTCACTCCTCCCCATCCCTGCTTGGCTCCCCAACTGCCAGGGCTGTCAATCAAACCCCACAGTAAGGGCTACATCCCATTGTGATGTGGAGACAAACTGCTAGCATCAATCTGAGCACCAGACCAGGAGACATTAAGGGCAGATGGAAGGAGTACTTCAAGAAGCTTCTGAATGAAGAAAACCCAGCAGAAAGTGTGCTGCCCCAGACACAACCTACAAGGAAAGAGGAAGGAGAACTAATCCCAGAGGAAGTACAAAGTGTACTGGGAAAAGTAAAGTTGGGGAAAGTGGTAAGTTCACATGAAATCATGGCAGGTATAATCAAGATGTTGGGTATGTCATGGAAGGAATGTCTCATGAGAGTACTCACTGGAGTATGGAGGAACAGGCACATCCCCCATGACTGGAGAATAAGTATTATAGTGTCAGTGTACAAGAGCAAAGGGAATATTCACAACTTTGATCAATAGAGAGGTATCAGACTCTTGTCGCATTACATAAATGTGCTGGAGATGGTGACTGATAAACAAATACACACAGTAGTAGAAAGTAACATAGGAAATTAGACGTTTGGGTTCAGATTAGGATGTAGAATGTGGATTACCCAATGTTTGCATTGAAACAGATAGTGGACTAAAGGCTGGAGATGAGGAAAGAGTCCCACTGGGCATTCCTAGACTTGGAGGAAGCATAACAAGATCCCAAGAAACCTGATTTCGGCATTCAATGACACAAGCATGAGCAATGTTCAGACTCGCAAGGGGGCTGCCACCAAGAGTGGCTGTGAATCAGGATTTAGCTCTGAACCCACTGCTATTCATACTGGTGATGGACTACATCTGGAAGCAGATTGGAAGGAACAGATCAACAAAGCTGCTCTATGCAAATAATGTGGCACTACAAGCCAACTGAGTAGCAACTTCAGTACATTATAGGGGACCTGAATGCAAAACTGAAGGCACACGATGAAAGTAAGTATAGACAAAAGAGTAGTCATGGCATAAAGATGTTGAAATTGAGATAGAAGGGTACATAGTTGAACAGGTTAACAGCTTCAGATATCTGGGAGGAGAGGTTGAGGAGAAGAGAAGCCTGAATGAGGAGGTCAAAGCTATAAGTTTCAGGGTAGTTGTTTAACAGAAGAATGTCAGAGAAGTTAATAAGTAAGGTATAGACAATACCGGTGCAAACAGTACTTAGGTATAACATAGAAACATGGGCAGTGAAGCTGAGAAAACTTGAGGTGATGAAGATGAAGCACCTGAGATTGGTAACATTGGAGATCGTAGGTTTACCCCGGGAATCATCTCTGTATCACTGCTGGACAGAGGCACAGCAAATTAATGGGTATAGTATTCTCATCCTAAGGGGTGGTGAAAGCCACACACACTCTGGCTAGGCTTATAAATGCCCTAGGGCAGATAGCCTAGTATGAACCTATGAACCTATGAACCTATGAACAGGATGGACACCATGGAAAATATGAAGAAATGAGGAAGTCAGAGATGAAGCCAAGTTAGCCCCCGTTGCAGACAAAGTTGAGGAGAACACATTATGGTAGTTTGGTCACCTGCAGGAAAGTGGAAGATGATTTGGTGGAGCAAATTTAGGGGCAACTGGAAGATGGCAAAAGGAGAGAAGGATGTCTAGCCAAAGATGGATGTATTGCATGATAGAAGTCCTGAGAAAGATGGGCATGACTGTTGAAGAAGGTAGTAGAGTGGCTGTGAATCGAGAGTGGTGGTGACTCAAACCCCATGCAAAAATGGGAAAATGGGGTTGATGAATATAATGATTAGGTATTTTACTGTGTGCACAAATACAAGAACAATTCTTCCCTAAGGATTGTTAAGTAGTGGTGAAGGAAGTAAGGTTTGTCTCATCTGTATCCTCAATTTACAATATGGTGTAGGAAGAAAGGGTTGTCTCATCTGTGTCCTCAATTCACAATGTGGTGTAGGAAGTAAGGGTTGTCTCATCTGTGTCCTCAATTCACAATGTGGTGCAGGAAATAAGGGTTATCTCATCTGTGTCCTAGATTCACAACGTGGTGCAGGAAGCAAGGGTGATCACTTCTGTGGCCTCGATTCACAATACAGTTTGCATGACATAACTTTGTTTTTGTGGTCAGTCTTGTGATGATGTGAGGTAGTGCCAGCTATGCCAGAGAGAGTAGGGTAGTGCATGTGCAACATATGCCAGCATAACTAGCTGGAGTTTTGTAAAGAATTTTATGTCATTTGAATATCAAACTAATTTGTACACATGCTTGTGTTAAAATGCATTTGTAAAGTTGCTTGTGTTAAAAATGTATCCTATGGGACAGAAAAGAAATATACATGTATGTCAGACTGTATTGTAACTGATGAAATGTATATACGTTAACAGACGATGCTGGAATGCAAGGGTTTAAGCTCAGCCCAGCTTACCTTAAGAAAAATAGCTTGAAATTAAATGACTTGGTTTAGACCATAAAGATTTTATCTCACAGGTCTAAATGCAGCAGAGACTTAATGTCTGGGCTGGGGTCCTGCTCTTATTGTCCTTAGTGGTGAGCTAATTGCTACCCTGGGGTGCCAGAGAATGGTTAGTCTCTGCAAAAGGATGAAAATATTGGAATTGTTTTACAGTCTCCAGATGCCTTAGCAAAGCTCTAGGTGTGTATTGTGACACATCTGTGCTAGATCCCATTTCAGATTCTAGTCAGGGGGGTAGTGTGGGAACCACAGACTCAGATGACCAGATGTGATGTCATTCTATAACCAGCACTGAAATTATATTTAGATACTAGTAAGAGATGTGACAGAAGACACTCAGCACTCTGATCTGACAACAAAGACACTCATCCACTTCATCTTGCCTTGCTTTTCTAAGTTACTTAACTAAGGAACAGCAATTCTTCACTTAGTTAGAAAATACAGTGAAATTAGTTAAATATCGTTTTTCTGTAGCTGTCTGAATCTTTCCAGCTGTGTTGTTTTAGTATTCCCTGTGAACTGAAACTCTGGTGTTTACTGTAAATAGATATTCAGTATTTTCATGTTTTCTATTTTATTATTTATTATTAAATATATCTATACCTTTCATTGAGGCTGGTCTTTTAGAAAATATTTAACCCTTGAGAGTAATTGCATTTATTTGGTGATATTGTGGCTTCATGCTCCTGAAAGTCTTGCCACTTGGCCAAACATTACCTTTGTATAAGTATTAATTTTACTAAGATAATTGGGTACCCTGGTAAAAGCCTTAAAGTAGCTGGCTAGTGGCAGTGAATCTACCTTATAGTCTGGGTGAAGGTGGTGTAGCGGGTAAATCTGTGCCATCCTTTCCCAGGTGTGTGTGTGTGTGTGTGTGTGTGTGTGTGTGTGTGTGTGTGTGTGTGTGTGTGTGTGTGTGTGTGTGTGTGAAAATAAAATCTGAAAGAGGGTGTGTGTCAGCTACTTGGAACTGGGGCACAGAGCACTGATTTCTGCAGAGAGAAAGGTGAAGTCTTATTTGGGGCCTGGAGAGGAAAACCCAGCCTCAGTTGTGGAATGTGCTACCTGTGTGCTCTTAAGAGAAATTGTGGTTGTTGCAGAGAGCTGCATCTGAAAATACTGTGTGTATCTATCTTTGTTCTAACATTCCACACTGGTGTTAGTGGTGAAGATTGAGGCTCCTTGATTACAGGCCAGAGCAGGGACGTCACAAATCTCTCTTTCCCCATTATTAAAAACATATTTTATTTTTACTCATGTTATCACACTCAAACATTTACCTCTTTGTCTGCATTTAATCAAACCTTAATGCCCTTCATATATCTACTCAAGGTGTCTGGTCTCATGGGTTTATTTTATTTTATTTAACATTTGTTTACTAAGGTAGTACACTGATCACAACTGACCACTTGCAGGTACTGCCTGGATGAAATAATTCACAAAGAAGAAAATAAAGTGGAACAGAGAGGCACTACGTTGTACATATCAAAGCAGAACAGAAAATAACAATATATTACTAACTGTACAGCAGCAATTAATAGATGTAGCAACACTCATGAAAGAAATGTACATTTTACAATTCTCCATGCTTATATTTCAGGCTTACATCATGGGAGAAGTGCTGTGGAGTAATGAGAGTCAAGGAGGGGATGGTGGGGAGGTGGAGTTATAAGATGTTAGTAGTCCAGAGAGAGAATTAGGCTAGAGTCTGAGAGGTCTTAATTGATGTGGCCTGCTATGTGGCAGGAGCAATTTGATTTGGTGTGGAGGGATTTTTTTGAGTTTAGCTCTGAATATGAGGAAGGGGGATTGTAGCTCCTTTAAGTGTGGGAGGATTCCCATATTTTAGTAGCAAGGATGGAGAAAGAGTGGTTGGTGGGGGTTGGAGTGCAGGGATTGTTTGGGAGGAGCATCTAAGGTTGTAGTGTGTGTGCTTATTATAACGTCTGGAAGCTAGTGGTGGGATTGAGTTAGGTTGGAGAACTTTGAAGATGAGAGAGCCTAGTAGTGGGTTTGCTCTGTGCTGCACAGGGAGCCATTTGGTTATTTTAAGGATGAGGCAGTGGTGTCATTAGAGGGTGAGATAGTGATGTATTGACAGATTTTGTTTTTGAGAGTCCGTAGTGTGCAGGAGTTTTTCTTCGAGGTTGTGACTGTCATGAGTAGTCCATATTCAAGGTGGAGCAGAAAAGACTCCTTTGTCTGTAGCTGCCCTGGCTGGTTTGGATAGGTAGGGTGTGATTTTCCTGACCCGGAATGAAGTGAGTTAACATTTGCCACTGATTTCACAATATGGGTAAGGAATTTAGTGAATGGTCTAGTTATACTTTGAAGTATTTGAAGGACTTGGTTGTTCATCTAGCTGTAATCTGAGGTATTTGAAGGACTTGGTTGTTTATATTGGTAAGCCAAATGGTTTATGGCACAACAGTGTGGTCCCTTATAACCTGCCCATCATTCTGTTATAGTTTACTTTTCACAAGGAAAAACTGCAATTGGTAGTTGCTAAGGCTATTCAACTCAAATAAGCCCAATCAGAATCCATAACTTGTCTTTCAGCTGCTCTGTCTGCTCCGATTCACTCTATGTTCCCTGACAATGCAGAGATACCTTCTATGACAGCTGCTATATAACAGTCAACATTTATGTGAGGCTCTAACTCTTCCATAGAAATAACTAGGTGATCTGGTGCCGTGAGAGGTTCCTCATACTGGTGTTCCCTCGCCTAAAAGATGAGAACCCAAAAAATGTCTATGCTTCTGTAACTGTAGCAAGCTGCTTGGTACAACTGTAACAAGCACTTTGCTATAATTACTAGTACACACTGAGCTTCAAAGTAACAACAAATGTAGTATTGGCATTCATTTATGAAGCCACATTATCCTTGCAGTTTCATAAATGAATGAGGGTACTGCACTCGTACCCCATGAGCATCTGCCAGTTGCGCTCTATAACAGGTTTAACAGTTTGCCCCTTAATCAGCTGTCCCATTTGCACCACTCTAGTTATGACTGAATTTGTTCAAGTATTTCTCAGTGGATTTCAGAACAGTATATTTGCCACAGCAGTACATCAACAGTCACAGGCAATGTAAAGGAACATCATCTGAGCCCTTGGTGTTGATTATAGGAACTACTGACTTATGAGCGTTTGCTACCTTGAAACTCAGAAGTCCACCGAGATATTTCTCAAACTTCTCGCAGACCCAAACATATACTAGCATTCCTTATCAGCCTTAGCATTTCAGGCTTCTCCCTTGAACAATATTCTGAAGCAGTATGTCACTGGCTTCCACTCTTCACTATGAAGTTATAGAAGTGGAACTCCAGTCCCATAAAGACTAGTGTCTGTTGGTACTGTAATAGGATTGGAGCAGTTCTTTCATACATGTAAATTGGATAAGATTCCACTTGCATACACTTTCATTCTTTACAAATCATAAAAAAGAAGTATTTCCCAAAATATTTCACCATGCCGCAAATTCTTCTCAGCTCTTGAAGGGGCTCAGGTGGTGCAAGCTGTCTGATATTTCACACGTTCTCTAGAGCTAACCTGATAGAATGTGTATTATTATTAATGCCCCTAGGAACATTGGAACCGAAGAACAATAATAATCAAGTAATCACAGAGACCATAAGAGACCTAGTCATATACTCCTTTAAGTAGACACACTTGAAGTTCTTGCTACCATTTACAAGTAATTTAAAGTGCCCCCTCTAAAATCAAGCAGGGCCACACATAATAACCCTTGTGTAAACTTATGTCTATCCATCTACTCATTAAGGCTAGCCTTAAAGGCAGAAGATGCAATACTTTGCTTGGTCTGTTGTGCTAACTTATTCTAAGGGCTAGGAATATGCTGAGTTAGGAACCGGCCCCTCAACACAAATTCATTCATAGTTGCCACATTTTCTTTAGGATATGCCATGGGTGGGCACCATTCTGAAGGCTGAGGCAGCTTTTCAATAATGCAAGTAGTAAGCTGAAACCCTTTGCCCAGACAGCAAGGTGCAAAGGCCCAAACAAACGAGTTTAGCAGTAAAAATACACCAAAAGTCTATCAAATCAAAGTGTTGTCCAATTGTAGCAGTGATTGGGGGGTGTATTTGGCCTCCTGTAATTGTTCTGCCTTTTATATTGGACAGACGCACAGACCAATGAAGTTACGTATATCTGAACACCTTAGTAATATGAGAAATAGAGTTACTACTAATGCTCTATATAAACATTCTCTTGTACATAGTACTGCTTGTTTCCGTTTCACTATTATTGATAAAGTAAGTGGATATATGTTTATCAAAACCAAATGTCATGAGATACTAACTAGAAAAGAAAAAGGTTGTATAATTAGGCTTGCTGGACTTTTTCCTCCAGGCATAAATGAACATCTGTAAAATATATGGTTCATACTCTATGCATCACTTTTGCATATGTATGTATATATGCTGTTTTCCTTATGAACTCTTCACATTTCATGCATTAATTTTGCTTTTCTATGCACATTATTTTTATTTTACTATTATTGATTAAGTAAGTGGACACAATTTATTTTAACTAAATGGAGTGAAATATTAATAAGAAATAGGTTGGATGATCAGGCTTGGTGATTTTTTTTTCTCCAGGCTTCAAGAAATATTTGTTGAATATGTTTTTCCATGTTCTATGCATCAACTTTACATATGTATATACTTATGCTATTTTTCCATAATGACTTTTCATATTCCATGCATCAATTTTTGCTTTTGGTACCTATAATTGTTATGACATGTTTAGTTAACACTGGTGGTGGGTATTTTTATTTTTAAATTTGCTTTATACTGACCTAATTAATTAATTATTTATGATGTATTGTCATTCATTGGCTATTTGGTGGTGCTCTAATGGTTTAAAAGAGGGTTGAATTTTTTCATTTGTATTTTGACATTGAAAAAGGCTCTTTGGGGCCGAAATCGGTCTGTCTGTTATTAAAAGAGGATTTCTCCCTATTTGGTGTGGGCAGCGTTTCAATAATGCCACCACCTTTCATTCCACATAGCTTTCCTTTTGCATTCTGTATTAGGAGAGGGAAACCATACATGCTGAATACACTGGATATGGTTGTGTATTTGCTGTCAGATAGGTTCTCACTGATCCTGTTTTGAGAGTTTATCACCCTTTACATTACTGATTTCTTCAGCCTTTTTCAAAAGTCCCATTTCTTTGGCCATGGACCTGCTGAGTTAATTGCATGTACTTATACTGTGACTCACATATAGTGGGACTGTATTTGCTTCTCTCGTTACTAAGTACAGGTCTAGAACTGTCTGAAATAACTGAACTGATCACCAAGGATGTTCAATAATATTAATATATTACAGGCCTGCAACACTCTATTTGGAATAAATATGTTGAAAATGTTTTCACTCACTATACAAGCATGTCTTAGAATCAGTTTTAAATGTCATTGTAGTGACCCCTGCAGGATGATGCACAGCCCCCCCCCCACACTCTTCTTAATTTCTGGTTTACTCACTGACACCAGGAAATGGCTTATTGCCCTTGTTTAATCACTTTGCTAATTGATTTACTGTTGTCTAATCTTCTCATGTCCTATTTTATGACAATTATTACATGTGAGCTTGAAAATTAAATGACATTTCTTCTTTTTTATGTCATATTTTCTCATATTTGTCATACTTTCTTACATTTTCATTTGTTTTTATTTCACAGCTGTGTTATTCACCTTCCCTCATGATTTTGATGTCATGGGTGTGCCTGTGAAACTTTCTGCACAGTGTTTACAGCTTCTCCATGAAGGGTTACTTGCTACACATCCTCATCATGTTTTGAAATTGTTTGTACAGTCACTGCCAATGTGAGGTCTGCCATGAAATGTGGCTTCAGGAAAAAAGGAATCCCTTTTTCTTTTTCCAAAAACTACCATATAAGAAGGCCCAATAGGCTGTACAAGACCTTGAGTCAGACTAATAAACTACTCTCCAGTGAAATTGGTGCAGGAAAAGGTAAATGTTTAATTTTCTGTTTCTTTTTGACAGCAAAGTTGGGGCAAATAGGTTTACTAATGATGACAATAGCTTCCACAAGGATGAACACAACATTCTGGCTAAGCAGTGGTACCTTCCCTTCCCCTTCTTCTAAGACAGATGCAAGTGTCTCTCCCTTGCCCACTGTGGGGACCCCAGCAGCTGCAGAGAACACGGCTGTATGGACAACACCAGAGGTATCCAGGGAAAAAAAAGATAAGTGTTCTGAGGCTGTAGATTTGGCCACAGCACAATCATCCACCCTGTGGCTGAGGCAAAGGCCCATCTGTGGAACCATTAGTTAGTTCCATGGTCAAGCCAAAAATGATACTTCTTTCCCCGTGAAACTAAGCAGCACAAGCCGGTAAAATATACGAAGTATTTAAAAGTAACTTTTCTTAGTTCAGACAAGGTAAAAATAACTCTAACACTCTTTATTAGCACCAAAAAGAAATTTAAACATAGTTTCTTCACAGAAAAGAAACTGTTCTAGAATGTTTAAAATAACTTAAAAACTTTCAAAGCAAAAGTGCGTTCCCATTCAAAAATACAGTAAAGTCATAAAACAACCAATAAAAACACATATTCCTAGCTTAAAATACTTTCCAAATCTGAAAAGCAAATTTAAACAATGAAAAATAGCATGTGGAAGTTTTTTTTTCCCCCAAAGGGAACTTATCTGCCTAGCAAAGTAACAGCATAAGTCAACCATCAATCCTTGAAAGCCCACATAGGAGTGGAAAGGCGCCAGGAAATCTCTGAACAGCTTACACCCAAATAAGTGTTTTAGCCAGCTCAGCTCAAGCTGCCTAATGGTTTAGAAATGTGGAAGTTGCTCTGAAGCTTTGGAAGCTGATTGCCTGTTATATCCTTAGCAAGATATAACCCATTGGTTAGGCTACTGCAGCTACAGCAGTGATCAATATAATGAGCATCATGGTTCTTCCAAGATGGCTGCACACTGAGTAACAGCTTAATTTCAGCTCTCCCATTGTGAAAACAGAAACTTAGAAGAGAGAGCCAGTAAACTTGTATTTCTGGGTAAATTTCAGTAACTAGATACCAGCAAAAAAGAAATTCAGAGAACCCGAAAGAAAAGCAAAAAAGGTGAGGAAAAAACATTGAAAATAATTATGCATCTATTCATCAAAAAGCAGTGCAAGCTCCAGCTTTGGTGCAAGACATGATTTCCAGTAACCTAGAGGAAAACATAAGTCAAATGTACTCATAGTTGATCAAAATAAATGAAACACTGATGGAGTATATTCAACTCAAATAACAAAAGGCTGGAAAAATGGAGGAAGCTTTAAAAAGATATTCATATGAGTTGATAAAACTGCAAAAGTCAGAAATCGAAATGTAGAAAAGGCAGGCTGAATGTTAAACTTCTCAAGAAGAGATGATTCCAAAGAAGTAAAATTAGAGGACAGAGCACATAGGGAAAACCTAAGATTTTCTGCTGTACCAGAGAAGCTGGAAGGAACAGACTGTATTCATTTGATGAAAGCACACAGAATCAACTGGACTGGTATTCCACAGCAGGAGTTCTTAACTGAAAGGACATATCAAGTGTATGCTCCAAACCTGGCCATGAGAAAGCAACCCAGACCTTTAATAGTAAAGATGCAATACTACCAGTAAGAAGAGTTGATTCTGACCAAACTGTTGCAGAAGGACAAAGTACTAAAAGTGGGAGACAGTAGCATTTTGTTGTGTCTTTCGGCTTTTCCTGGTTAGGGGTTGCCACAGTGGAACTCCGGTCCGCTAATGATTGGCAGTTGATTTTTACGTGCTGAGTTGCCAGCCCTAATGCACAACCTTCAACGAAGGTACGCCCATTCACGCATGTCTTCACGCAGAAGACGCTCTAGCTGAGAGTCGAACCGGTCAACGTCTTACTGTGAGGCGGCAATGCTACTGCAGCACCACCACCGTGGTCATGAAAAATGATTACTCACTGTACATCAGGCAGAGGAGGAGCAAATTTATTCTACTGATCAGGGAATGTTGAGAAGCAGGTGTGAGATTCATACTGCTGTACCTAGCTATTTTCAGAATGTTCTTTCCTGGAGGGACAATATCCTTTTTGATGCGGAGCACACTAAGGAGAAAATACAAAAGTTTGTCCAACAAAAAGTGTGTTATGAAACATAAGGAGATTTTGTTTCTTGATAATAAAGATCACTGAGAGACTGTGCTAGTGAAACCTTTTCCAGTGTTTCAGTGGAAAATGCTTGAGAGACAGAAAAAAGCACAAGAGTTGACTAGAAGAACCGGGAGTACATTGAAAATGAAGCAGAGACTGGATTTGGGAGAGGGAGATCAACAGAAATAAAACTTACAACTCAGAAATTGACAAATAAATATGGGATTACAAAGCATTAATTATATTTGTGAAACATGACAAAACAAGAAAACCTGGAAATATTGGACTTTTCTTTTTTTAAGTTTTTATTAAATTTAAACAAATTAATACTCAATGACAAAAAAAATTACAATATAGAATTTAAATAACAATACCAAGAACAAGAAACAATCAACAACTAAAGTATTTACAAAGGTGTCTACTAGATAAAATTACAAAGTTCTTTTATATATATCAACTATTCTTGAATGTCCAATAACTCTGTCTAGTAGATCTTTTAGCTTAGACCACAGGTTATAAGATGAAGTCATTCTTTTGGATCTTGATAATATTGTACTTTTCTGATGTAGTTAAACTTGTAGGGTCTCTAAAGAATATGTCCTACTTAATGTTATTAATGTTTGGCAGAACATTAAGGAGGGGGGAGAGAAAGGAAAGGGTTAACTGTAAGTAAAACAAAATGTTGTTCTTAGTAGTGTTTTTATAATGCATTATATAATCTGCATGCTATAAAGTAAAGTTTTCTCAGTTATTTTAGAGTGTAATGAGGATACTAAAGTAAACAGTTGTCCCTGCATTTTTCCTTCTTATTTCTTTCTCTTTCCTCAGCTTTAAGAAATAAAAGCACTGCATGTAAAAAAAGAAGAAAAGTCTGGTCAAAAGAGCAGGATACAAGAAAAACTGATATGCTGTTTTTCACTCTTGTATAGTGGTATGAAAAAACAAATAAAGCTCATGTTTGCGCTTGTTTGCCACCTTTCCTGTAACTAGTCTAGTCCAGATACAGAGTTGCTGTATCCAGGACTGTTTGTAAGCTTCTGAGCCCCCCAAGCCTTTCTGTGTTGGAGGGAAGCCTTCTAGCTTATCAGTGGGAGTGGTAACATTATAGGTTCATAAGTTCATAGGTTGGTACTAGGCTATCGCCCTAGGGTCTATACAAGCCTAGCCATAACAATTCCCTGGCTATTTCTTCCCACAGTATTTACTTCCCTGGACCCCTGTCTAGCAGGGCAACTGATGTGATCCTGGGAGGGGGTTTCCCATCTCCCATCCAATCATCAAGGTTCCTTTTGAAGAGGGCCAAAGAGTCGCTCTGCTTGACATGTATGAGCAGTCTATTCCAGAGTCTGGAAAGTCTCTGCGTCAGGAACCTATCCCTCCAACATATTTTGTTCATTGTGATGACAATGTTTAGATCCCTGAAGCATGTGCCTCTGAGGGATTGGGATTTCTTTAAATGGAGCATGTCCAACAGCTCTGGGTTTGACATGGCCTTGTATGTTAAGCAGAGATCACCTCTGAGTAGACAATATGTGACAGAGTATAGGTGGAGTTTTTTTAGATGGTCACCATAGGGCATCTGCTTTAGGCCTGTGATTCATTTAGTAAGGTATTTCTGCAGCCTTTCCAGTTGTTGCAGATGTCTTGAGAGGTACATACCAAACGGGGCATTGTATTCTATAATGGGTCTAATGAGGGATGAGTACAGTGGACAATGACCTCCTTTTTTCTGAATGAAAAGCCCTTAAGGATGAGGTATGCCACATAGTAGGATTTCCTGACTGTTGTGGTGATGTGGTTATTGAAGGTGAGACCACTGTCCACCTGTGTTCCTAAGTCTCTTATCACACATTTGGTGTTTAGTGTACTGCCACCTATGTGGTAATTCACTGGTACATGTTTTTTCCCAAAGGAGATAACTATACATTTCTTGGCATTGAGCTTGAGCCCATGGCTCTGGCACCCAACATCTGTTGCTGTAAGGCCCTTTTGTAGAATATCCACATAATTTGGGGATTCAATAATGGCTCCCAGTTTGCAGTCATCTGCAAACTTTGTTAGCCAGAGTCCCTTAGTGTTGGCCTGTATTTCAGAGAAGTAGATGCTAAACAAGAGTAGTCCCAGGACTAAACCCTGAAGTACTCCACTTGTCACATGTCTAGAGCTGGATTTGGAGTTGGCTACTTTTAGAGTGTGCGTTCTGTCAGTAAGCCAGTTGGCAACCCATCGAGTGACATAGGGATTAATGCCCAGCTTAGTAAGTTTATCTATGATTTGGTAGCCTAGCTACCACAAGAGGAGTGGTTTTTGGTTCAGAAATTGTAATTTATTCACCGTTTGGGCAGTTTTTCCATCTCTTTCAGCTTCCTGGTTTAAAAGCCCATGTTTCTGCTTGTTTCCCACCTTTCCTGTAGCTAGTCTAGTCCAGATACAGATTTGTTGTTTCCAGGACTGTTTGTAAGCTTCTGAGCGGTGCCAAAGTCTGCTCTTCAATTTTTCCCTTAGATCTGCTAGTTCCCTCCTCTCCTGCAATTTTACTAGCTTATTAGTCTAGCACTTTACCAGACTTCTTGTAGCAATTATTGTAGCACACAAAAGTGCTAGCAGCACTAAACATTCTACAAGGAAACAGCTCCAGTACTTATTATTAATCCCCACCCCTCCAGGCATGTCTAAAGGTCAGTTGCCTGTGCCTTTTCCTCTTAACCTGGTGAACTTGGGCATCCTGAGGCAATGTAGCAACTGTCTCATGTACACTGACAACTCTCTCCTCTTACCTCCCAAAACTCAGACTTGTAACAGATCCACTTATAAATCCAAATTGGAAGCCATGCTCTCTCCAGCCAAGACCAGAATAGTTGGTCAAGAGGAGAAGGTCAACACTTGCACCACACCACATGGGGCACATAGCCCCCCAGAACACACAACAGCACTGCCTTCACATAAAAACACAAATCACACATCTACCTTCGTGGAGGCTCTCAATAAAAATCTACCCAAACAACACATACCTCCAAGGCAGAAACGTACTCGACCACCACAACACAACACTAATCACAAGACATATAACTCTCCTACGCTGTGTGCCACTCAACCAAAGCCCCTAAGGCAAAACAGCATGCCCAACAAACTAGTCATAGGTGACTTGATAGTGAGGCACACTGATGTCCCACTCGCTAGGTTGAATAAGGAGGAAGTAACAGTCAGCTGCCTGTCAGGCACCAGGATCCGCCACATAATGCACGCACTCAGGTCCCTCAACAACAGGTACAAATATGACTCTGTCATTGTACATGTTCATAGGTTCATAGGTTCATAGGTTCATACTAGGCTATCTGCCCGAGGGCATTTACAAGCCTAGCCCATAGTTTTGTGGCTTACGCCACCCCTTTAGTATGGGGAACTATACCCATTATTTTGCTGTGCATCTGTCGAGCAGTGACACTGAGGTAATCCCTGGGGTATATCTGCGATCTCCCATCCATTGGTCAAGATTTCTCTTGAACAAGGCCAGCGAGGTGCTCTGCCTCACATATACCGGGATTTTATTCCACAGCATAGGGAGTCTTTGGGTGATGAATCTATCCCTCCAGCACGTCCTATTAATAGCCGTGTCGAGGTTTAAGTCTCCCGCCCTTGTGGCTCTGATGGATCTAGATTTTTTGAGGTGAAGCATATTCATCAAATCTGGGTTTGACATGGCCTTGTATGTTAGGCAAAGGTCACCTCTGAGCAAGCGGTAAGCGACTGAATAGAGCTGGAGTTCTTTCAGTCGGGCAGCATAGGACAGATGTTTGAGACCCTTTATCCTTTTGGTGAGGAAATTTTGTGGCCTCTCCAGCTGCTGCAAGTGTCGGGTCAGATACATTCCGAATGGGGCGTGAATGACCCAAAATGTACCCACCTAGACTACATGAAAAGAGACATTGTGGAGCTCTCGGATTATGTAGCCCAGGTGGGTATGACCCTAGCCCTGAGCAGCATCCTACCATCACCCAGAATGATACCGCAGTACAAGGAGGAAATGACTGATTTCAACAAGTGGCTAAGTTTCTGGTGTCATTCTAAGGGGATCCAGTATCTGTCTGCCTGGGATGACATGACTGACAGACCTTGATGCTTTGCCAGAGATGGCCTGCATCTGTCTCCCCTGGGCTTCCGGATACTGGCCAAGGCTCTTGCCACCCCTATAGTGCCTTTTTAGGTGGTGCTCCAAAGACCAAATTACCACCATAACAGCTTCAAACAAATGAATCTGAGTGTCATGCTGTTCAACACTAGAAGTCTAAATTTCAAAATGTACTTGCTCGAAGCACTCCTTAAAATGGAGAACATTGACATTTGTGCCGTAAGAGAGACCTGGTTCAAGGCAGCAGAAAGCACCCCTGCACTACCAGGCTATAACTCATTCCACACCTTTCGGCCCCAGAACTTGGACCAAAGCTCAAAAGGTGGTGATGTTTCCATATTCATAAAGGATGCATACACCTCCAGACTGGTAGCCCAGCATAATGCATCTGAGATACTTCAGGTGCAGCTAACATTGGGTAAGACAGTGATTCAGGTTTTAGCCTGCTATAGGTCCCCAACCATGTCCCAAGACTCACACTCCACATTCCTAAGCACTCAGGAGAATATTATGGTCCAGACTAACACTCTCATACTGGGCAACTTCAACTACCCCTCCATTAACTGGGAAAACTACTCATGTACCAATACACTTGCCCAACATTTCCTGGGATTCATCAATTCCAATGCCCTGGACAAGCTCATTCTTACCCCCACTAGAGGTAGCAACATCCTTGACCTGATCATTACTAACATGTGTGACCATTGCTCTACACCAGTAGTCAATTCCTCCCTGGCTAGATCTGACTAAAAACTAATCACCTTGGAAATCCACATCCCTCCCACTCACCGCAAAGGCAACCACCATGAAAAACTTCTCCAAAGCTAACTTTGGGCTCCTAAAAATAGAGGTGGCTAACTTCATGGCACCCATGCAAATGGAAAATAGTTGCATGACCACTGAATCATACACCAATGCACTGTACGACCACGTACAGAAATGCAAGGATCTCGCCATACCCAATAGAACCAAAAAAGGAAACCAATCTGGTGGTCCCCTGCCATAAATAAACTGAACAACAGAAGGAGAAAACTGATGTGGAATAAGGTGAAGTTCCAAGACTGGAAAAACTCCCTTATCAGCCTCAACCAAAAGTTTAGATCCCTCATCAAATCCTCTAAAGCTAGCTATGAAAACAGAATTGCAGTAGATAGTGAAGACAACCACAAGGTCTTCTATAGTTATGTAAAGAATCGCCACGGCAATACCCAGATTTGCTCTGAGCTACTGCACAATGGTACCTCCTATACTGAACCAACAGATATTGCCAATATATTGGCCAACAGATTCAGTGCCAACTTTACCCCTCTCTCACCCCCCAAAGGACCAGTCACAATACCAGTGTATTGCCAGGCACCCTGTATTACTGCTGCACAAGTCAAAACAGCACTGTCCAAGGCCAAGAATACAGCTTCTATGGGACCTGACAATATTACTGGCTGTGTTCTACATGAACTACAGAGTGAACTGGCACCTCACCTGTGTGCCTTGTTCAGTCACAGCCTCACTTCAGCCTTTGTCCCTACTGAATAGCGCACTGCTACAGTCATCCCTCTCCACAAAGGAGGAGCGACTACAGACCCTGGGAACTATCAACCCACTAGCCTGACAAGTCTAATATGCAAAGCTATGGAATGCATCATCATGGACTCTCCAAACTCTGGATCCCACACAGTTTGGTTTTGTGAAGGGTAGATCATGCCTGCTCAACTTGGTCAACTTCTTTGAGTCAGTCACCAGAGCTGTGGATGAAGGCAAGGTGGTTCATACAGTCTGTCTTGATATGGCCAAGGCCTTTGATACCATTCCCCATTCAGGAATCATAGTAAAACTCACCAAGCTAGGCATCAATCCCTATATCACTAGGTGGGTTGCAAAGTGGCTCACAGGTAGAATGCACAGTGTGAAAGTAGCTGACTCCAAATCAGACTGCTGACCAGTCACGAGTGGAGTCCCACAGGGTTCAGTCCTGGGTACTCTCCTGTTTGGTATTTACTTCTCTGAAGCCCAGGCCAACAAGAAGGGACTCTGTCTGACAAAATTCACCGATGATTGCAAGTTGGGAGCTATGATTAACTCCCCAAGTGATTTTGACATTCTACAGAAAGGCCACCCTGAAACCAACGACTGGTGTCAGAACCATGGCCTTAAGCTCAATGCCAAAAAAAATGTGTCGTCATCCCCTTTGGGAAAAGCCTGGTTCCCATGAATTACCACATCGATGGTAGTCCACTGAATGAACACAGAAGGCATTATAAGAGATCTGGCAACACAGGTTCACAGCAACCTCTCTTTTGACCACCACATTGCCACTGTGGTCAGAAAGTCCTTCTATGTGGCACATCTCATTACTAAGGGTTTTGCATCCAGGAAGAAAGAGGTCATTGTCTCCCTCTACTCTTCCCTCATTAGGCCAATCATTGAGTACAATGCCTCATTTGGCATGTACCTCACTAAACACGTGCAACAACTGAAGAGGCTGCAAAAGTACCTCACAAAGAGGATCCTAGGCCTTAAGCATTTATCCTATATAGACAGACTCAAAAAACTCCAAGTATTCTGTCTCATATCGTTGCTTAGAGGCAATCTTGCTTGACTTACAAAGCCATGTCTGACCCAGCTCTGTCAGAAATGTAACATCTAAAGAAATCCCAGTCCCTCCGCACCACACACTCCAGAGACCTCAACCTCATTGCCACAATCAACAAAACATGCTGGAGGGACAGGTTCATAACCCAAAGGCTGCCCATGTTATGGAATAGACTTCCCATGCATGTCAAGCAGAGCACCTCACCGGCACTCTTCAAGAGAAATCTTGATGAGTGGATGGGAAATGGAAAATTCATTCCAGGGATCACTGCAGTGGCTTTACTCGACCGAGGCACTAGAAACTAAGGTCAGGTGGCACGATGCCAGGGTGATCCTATGGGCTAGGCTTGTAAAGGCTCCAAGGCCATTAGCCTAGTACACACCTATGAACCTATGAATCTATAATTAAAAAAGAACATTGTCTAGCAAATAAATGAGTGCTTGTAGAAGCAACTCTGTAGCTGGTTCGCTTGCCTCCATGGAGACAATCTGATAAAGAGCAATACAAATAAAATACTTATTTCTTTCAATGGCTAGGAGATAATGATTTCTAAAAGTATTTAAAAGTTTTCCCAATCTGGGAGAGTAATAAAGATAAGACAAAACCAAAACAGCACTTAGTAGAAACACAGGCTGTGCCACACGTCTTAGCATGCATACCCTTCCTTTTAGGTTAATCCAAGTCTCTGGCTGTCAATTTATGACAATTGTTCATAATAGGAGGGTAAAACTTAAAGATTTGAAGATGTAGATACTTTAGTGTGTTAGTATTAAGTTAATAGGCTTTAGGGGTGTATTGGGGGGATGTTTGTTTTTTATTTGAGGGCTTTCAATAAAGTAAAAAGGTTTCCATGATGTGACGTGGGCTCAAATGGATATGACAAAAAAACTGTATAAAAGATCGACCCGCTAAACATTAGTGTATGCATGTAACACAAAAAGCTGGAACCTGACACTTAACAAAAAAATGCCGTTACACATAAAATGTGGGAATAATAACCTTTTTTGTATTATCTTTAAATATAATGGTCTTACATATATATACAAAATAGAAAGAGCAGTAAATTATATTAAAAATGTAGAGTGCGAATAATTATGCTACAGGAGACACATTTGAAAAGAAATGAACATGTGAATTTGATAAAGAAAGGTTTTTGGGATGGTTATTCAGCAGAATACCTGGGACAAAGGAAAAGAAGAGTACTTAAATTAATTACAAGGGGGGCTCCAATAGTGATAGAAGAAGGGAAAAAAGATGATAATGGCAGATTTGTAGTACTAAAAGGGTACTGATAAGAAAATTCTGGGAGAAATAATCAGCTTTCATCAGAGAATATTACTTAAAGGCAGGGAGTGGAATTTGATTTGCAGCAGTGAAGATGTGCCTGAGGGGCCCTGAAGGGAAAAGATAACAAAGGAGGCTAGATTTTTGAAGAAATTTATTATAAAAAATATTTGGAATGGAAGATATAAATTCAATAGTAGGAGTATGGAGTGAATTTACTTATTATTCCCTAAAATACAAAAACTGGTCTAGACTAGACAGAACATATATTTCACAGGAACATGCACATTTAACTGAAAGTTTTGATATGCATCCAATAACTATTTCAGATCACATGCCAATAATAATGAAAATAAAAATGCAGGATAATGAAATAAAAATGTGACAATGGCGCTTTCCCACCTATCTGTTGAAAAGAGAGAAATTTCAGGAATGGGTAGTGGAGAGTATTCAGGCGTTATTAGAGAAGATAGAAATTTCTTCTGAAAACATAGCTAGGGAGTGGAATACAAGTAAAGTGGAGTTTATTAACAGAGTGGAAATTAAAGAAAGAGAGATATGGTTAAGAAGTAACAAGAATTATTTAGAGGGCCTGACAAAGGTTAAACTATTGCAGAATAGGAGATATCTAACAGAACAAGAAGAGAAGCAATTGCAGAATGCTAAACAGAAAATAAGAGATTATCTTGATAATAAGCATGAGTTTAGTAAGACTGCTGTTAAGCAACTGTTTTTTGGCTAAAAACTCCAAAGCACAAGTACTTTTAGCACAGTGGATCAGGCAACAGAAAGGGTTCCCTGCAAGCTTAGGGAGCCTATAACAAGGAAGATAACAAGAGATCTTGTAGAGGTACTGTTAATATTTTGAAAAAAGAAATATGTAAATCAAGAAAAGGTGCAAATGGAAATGTTTATGGAAGAATTAAATATGCCAAAGTTAAAGGTGGATGAGGCTCAACTACTAACAGGATAGAATGAGATGAGATAAAAATGGTGAAGTATAACAAATCCACGGTGAAGTCCCCAGTAATAGATATTATTCCTGTAGAAGTTTGGAAGCTAGGAGGGAAAAACTGATAAAGATCTGAAAGATTTTGTTTAACAGTATTTTAAGAGGAAGAGAAGCACCAACATCCTGGAATAAAGTGATGGTGACTGTAATACCTAAAGAGGATAAAGACCCATCATATCCAGCTTCATACAGGCCCATTTCAATTCTAAACCATGATTATAAATTGTTTATGTGGAAAATGGCTAAAAGAATGGCAAAGGTGATGTAAAAATTGATAGATATGGATCAATGTGTTTTTGTGGAGGGGAGGCAAATATTTGACAACATTAAAAGCACACTGATGGTATAGAAGGATGCAGAATGTAAGAAAATACCACCGTTGCTCATTGGTCTTGATGCAGAGAAAGCATCTGATAGAGTAAGCTGGACTTTATGAGCAGGGCAATGGAAGCATTTGCATTCTCTGAGAAAATTTTAATGTTGATTAGGAGGATATATGAGGACTCAGAGATGAAAATTAAAGTGGGTAGGTTCCTCTCGAATAATTTCTGTTTGAGCAGAGGAACAAGGTAGGGTGTCCTCTTTCCCCTTTGTTATTTGTATTATATTTAGAACCATTCACAAAAATAATAAGGGACTCAGAAATTCAAGGATATAATTGGTAAGGTAGTCAAGAAAAACTGGATCTATTTGTTGATGATGTTATTTCGTACCTGATAAAACCTGAAAAGGAAATGTTAGTGTTGTGGAACATTTTGAGACAGTTTCAGATCTTTTCAGAATACAAAACTGATGAAGCTAAAACAAAGGCAACAGGTATAAATTATGTACCCACACACAAGTTGGTTCAGCAATATCCATATGATAAAATGAAGTACTTAGGAGTATGAATTAAAAAGGATTCTGGTGTGACAGCTATGGATATGTAGGAGGAAACTAAACAAAGGGTAGTACAAAAACTGAGAAATTGTAAGGTCTGCTATATGAGTATGTATAGCAGGATGCAAGCAGTTAAAATGTTTTAGTCCCTTCAGTTTTATACACAGGTCAGACACATTTTTATCAACCATAGGAGAAGTTGTGGATAGCAATTACTAAAGAGTTGAAGAATTTTATCTGGGAGCAGAAGACAGAAAGAGTCAAGTGGGATAAGCTGATTCTTCCAATAGAACAAGGTGGTGATTACCTGATTTGAAGGGGGTATTTCAGATCTACACAGTTAAGGCCCCTATGCATAGCACTCTGCCAAGGATGGTCCCAAGCTCAGCTGCAAGAGAAGGTGGATGGTCACTCTGCCATGGTGACCAGAACAGGGAAACCAGGCAAACCAGGCAAGAAACCACATGGAAATTCAAACAAACTCTTTTGTTGATGCTACCGCATTCGGGGCAGCCAACATGCTAGCACCGGGGACCCAGGGTGCTGTTGAGAAGTGGGCTACTGGACAAAGGAAATTCATTACACTGAAACTGGAAACCTGCATTGCAGCGTGGAACATTTGAACTGGCCACCACTTCAGCCAAAAGGAAATCATTGCCAAGGAACTCATGAAATGTAAAATCCTGATTGCTGCAGTGTCAGAGTTATGATTCACTGGATATGGAATATTGGCCATCCAACCACCTTCAGCTGATAAAATAATAGCGCTGTACTACTCTGGTGGTGAGAAGCAAGAGGCTGGCATCAGGTTTATGGTGCATAACTACGCTGCAAGAAGCATAATTCTTTCCAAGCAATATCGTACTGCCTGTCAGCACTCACCATCGATTGCACTATCAAGACCCACATTCTGTCCATCTATGCACCAACCAAGATGACTCTGGACCAGCCAAGGATAACTTCTACAACCAGCTTCAATACACACTGGATTCGATCCCACTGACTGAGATAATCATCTTGATGGGAGACTTCAACGCCACATCACGCATGGACAGGTCCTGTTGGGAAGGAACAATGGGTAGATTTGGCCATGGGAACATCAATGACAATGGCCTGCACTTTTGCCCTTTACTGCATCAAATGATCTCATTGTGGGGAAACAGCCACTTCTTACATTCCCAAAAAACACCAGTTCACATGGCAAAACCCATCCAGCAAGGGTTTAGCCATATTAGATTACATCCTGGTCAACTCTCACTTCCAATCATCAGTCAAGGATATCTGTGCTATGCAAGAATCTGACTGTGGCTCTAATCATTACCTCATCCATGCCATGGTGCAGCTTCATTTACAGCATGCAAAGCACAAGTCACCTCCACTGGTCAAGCTGGACTGGAAGCAACTGATGGCCCCCCCAGGCGCAAACAGTAATTCCAGATCACACTGTCAAACCAATTCCCACCATTGGCTCAAATAGATAATGTGGATGAGGCAGAAAAGCAGATATAAAACTCCATTATTGAATGTGCCAAATCACTATGTCCATCCATCCACTGCCGAATGCAGCCATGGATACCTGATGAGAGCATGGCTCTCATAGCCCAATGGAAGCAGGTGAAGCTGGTTAGCTATGAATGATACCAGCAGCAAAACTGAGAAATTCACCAGAGGCTGAAAGCAGAAAGGGAAGCATATTGGAGCCACATGGCAGTTGACCTTGAGGAGACAACATCCACACACAAAAACTGCACCCTGTATGGCACCCTCAAATGAATATGTGGCAAGACCAAATTCATCAGGAGAACATCAAATAAGTGGATGGGACATTTGTGCACTCACCTTGTGAATGCCAGAAATGGAGGAAATTCTTTCAAGATCTTTACAACCATGGCCTACCTCATGGATCAATGGTTGACACCCACAAATTGATCTCCCTGAGACCCCAAAGACTGATGCAAAGCTAACAGTTGAAGAGGTGAAATTAGCTATCAGAGCACTGAGAAACATCAGGTCTGGAAGTGATAGCCTGCTCCACTGACTCTATGCACTGATCGAGCTGCAATGGGTTATGGAACAGATACCATCCACATGGCAGAAGACCATCATCATACCCATCCACAAGAAGGACAACAGGGAATGCAAGAACTACTGCTGCATCAGCCTGCTCTCCATCATCATCAGAGTCTTTAGGAAGATCATACAATCCAGGCTGTAGAAACACTGTGAGCAAAGCAATAGAGAAGAACAGGCTGAATTTAGACCAAACAAAGGATGCTGCGATCAAATCTTCACCATCTGTCAGCTAATGGAGGAAAGAATCCAGTGTGGACAAATACAGTTATTGTTTTTATCAATTTCATGTCTGTATTTGACTGTATCGACTGACCTGCCCTGTGGAAGACATTGGAGACTGAGCACATGCTGAAGAAAATCATCAGACTCCTTCAAACATCATAGAATGGTTCATCCAGCCAGGTCTGCATTCGGAACAAACTGTCTGAAGAGCTTACCATCCAGACTGGGGTCCATCGAGGGGATGTGATCTCTCCACTGCTGTTCAACATAGTGATGGACAACATCATAAGGACAGTATTTGAGGGCAGGAATGCAGTCCAGTACGACAAAGCCCATTCTGTGACTGACCTGATGTTTGCCGATGACAGCACCATTTTCACATACAGTGATGCCGAGGCCACAGTTATCCTCTATGACATCGCCCACATTACCCAATCATATGGCATACAGATAAACACAGACAAGACCAAAGTGATGACAACAGATGAGTCACACGCCACTGTCAACCTTAGGGGAGTGCAGATCGATCAAATGCAAGAATTCAAGTATATGGGTTTGCTGGTCCAGGAGAAGAAGGTGACATCAACAACTGAAGTCCATAGCATGATTTTACATGCCACTGCAGCATTTGCCTCGCTCAAGTGGTGGAAAAGGACAAACATCTCTATCACCACCAAGATTCACCTTTTCTGGGCACTGATCTTGCCAATTCTCCTTTATGAATCAGAAATATGGATCCTCCTCAAGCCAGACATGAACAGGCTTAAGGCTTTACAAATGTGATACCTGCACCAAATCTTGAGAATCTCATTTCATGACCACATTAGAAATGAGAACATCTGGACCAAATGTGATTAGCAGTCAATGATCACTGAACAGATCTAGAACAGGAGGCTGTGCTAGTTTGGACAGGTGTGCAGTATGGACACCCAGACCTTGCAATGCAGATTATTATATATAGAGAGAGATCCTCAAACTGGAGAGTTCACAAATCTGCACCAAACAAGATGTGGGCTAAACAG
Source organism: Protopterus annectens (assembly GCF_019279795.1). Taxonomy (NCBI): domain Eukaryota; kingdom Metazoa; phylum Chordata; order Ceratodontiformes; family Protopteridae; genus Protopterus; species Protopterus annectens. The sequence continues at coordinate 226,106,151 of NC_056727.1, forward strand.
GTTGAAGAAGGCCTGAGAAGCCAGCAAATTGACCTACGGGAGGCCAGAAATATTGCCATGGGCAGAACAGCATGGAAATGTGCCATAAAGGAAGTCAGGAATCCAACAGCACCTACAGCAGTGCACTGACTATTGGATCAACCACCTCCACTGACTGCCAGCTATGGACAAAAGAAGAAGAAAAAAGATATGTAGCATAAGCAGAAATCTATAATTCAAACTGGAAAGGGATGATGATGAAACAGGGGGAAGTTCAAGAAACAAGGAGAGCCTGGGATTTTGGATACAGATCCTTAAGGAGAATAACAATAACCATACATAATATTATATTCATAAAGTAGCAAAAAGTATTCTAAGAACTAAGCCAACATGGGAATGAAGAAAGGAGATTCTGCTGATAGGGATGACTGCAATTAGGGGTGCAGACAATAGGCAAGAAAGGGCTGGAATCTATTGGAGAAAACCAGCAAAGGAACCAAGGTATTGGGAGCAAATAATTAGAGAGGGAAAGGTAATAGAACGGGAAGCGGCCAATAATTTATTTGGACCGTAGGCTACAAATTGCCTTCCCTATTAAGGATTGATATCAGAGTATAGGTAAAGTGAAAGAAATAGGGGGATCCTAAGCAACAGACCAGCACTGGTAAATTTTATAGTAGAATCTAGAGCAGCAGCTGCTGCTAAAAAGGAATAATTAGTAGAGCACACATAATATTGCATGATAACTATAAGAATGAATCAGAAAAGATTAGACAGGATTGGGAAGAGAAATTGGATAAGTGATTCACAAATAAACAATGGGGGATATGTGGATGTCTCCCAAATACGCAAAAAAGTCTAGACGATTTAGGATCTTTGCTTGGAGATGTTTACATAGGTATTTTTATACCCCAGGTAGACTCCAAAGAATTTTTCCTCAAGTAGATAGCAAATGTTGTAGGTGATATGGGGAAGAAAGAGGTGACTGGAAACTATTTTCTGGGGGTGTAATGATTTGGCAGATTTTAAAAATTCCCTGCAGACTACTCTAGCAGAAATACTGGGTGAACAAATTGGTATGACTAATGAAATTATTTTTTGAGCTATGATACAGAATCAGAATTGCCTACACATAGTAAGGCCTTGCTGAGTTGAATTATGGTGGCTGCCAAAAAAGCAATTACTAAGAAATGGAAATAAAAGTCTAAACCAACAGTACTAGAAGTAGTGAATTTAGTAACAGAGATAAAGCAACTGGAAATGGGATCTTTAGAAAAGGGTAGGGGCAAATTACATAGAAAAATGGAAATTGTGGGATCAATACATGCAGATGAGGAATGAGGTTTAAAACAATGCAGGATTTGAATGAACTATGTCATGGCTGACTAATAATGACTGGATATATTATAAGTGATGTATAATGTTTGCAACTAAAAGTATGTCAGTATGGTTTGTTTTCATTTATATAAATGTATGATTGCCTATGTCATAAGTAATAATTTAATAAAGATGTTTCTTGTTTACAGCAACAAAAAATATGATGAACACCATATATTTACCTTCATTTCTGTTAAACGGTAAGAAAAAAAAATATATATATATATATATATATATATATATATATATATATATATACACACATATATGGCTCTACATCACTGTATTGAAATACCACAACGTTGAATGTTATTTCATCAAGACCAGTTAATCGAAACCTTACTATATCAACAACTCATATCATTGACTCCCATTTCTTTGAACTTCCTCTCCAAAACTACCAGGGCACTGCAGTCAGAGCACCTCCTAAACTTACAAACATAATTTAACAAAAAATATAACGCAAATAACATTACATTTTTTGAGTAGTACTGCTTTAATTTCACAATGCTTTATATTAACTTCTATTTTTTTAGCCTTACAGAAACCTTCACTATCTCATGGCTACAGATAAAAGAGCTCAAAGATATGAACTAGAACAAGGAGCATTGTACAGTTTTTCCAGAAGTTTATAGATAAAATATTTGTAGTTAAACCAGGTTAAGATAGATCATTATCGGACTGTGTCATCCCAGAGGAACGTAAACAAACTCAGTTTGAATCTAGGATAAACCAGCATACGGGGCAGAAGCAACCATTTGGAGCTGTCTGTTACTAACTAATGTTGTATGTTTCCTGCTAGTAAGTAATGACTTTTTGATTGCTAATAAAGCTTTGTTATCCTCTAAATAAAAGTTGGAGGTTTGTGGTTGTGCAAGAAAATTATAATACTTTATTT
>NC_056727.1:226113404-226198404 GCF_019279795.1 Protopterus annectens
AGAGGATGTGAGACAGGCCTTAGAATGCCTTAATGTTAGGAGGAATGACTGTTTTTATTCATGTCAGTACAAATGATCTCATTTGCAGGGATTCTGACTGTTAGTAGTGAACTTACAGCCCTCTTAGACAGCATAGCTTGTACAAGTGTTAGGACATATTTTTCACAAATCACATAGGGAAAGGAGAGTCAGATTACCATGAATGAATAGACTTTTGAGGGTATCTACCCTCATGAAAAAGGTCTCATTTTGTGTAGAGCATGTGAGTGTAATTTTAGGCACAAATGTGTTCAGACAGGATGGTGTGCACTTGTCAAGATGAGGAAAAGAATTTTGCAGCAGATATTTTGCAGTATTTTACAAACACAATGCAGGATTTTTGCCAAGTCGAAAATTTAACAGTTCACAGATAGTAACATTTAACGTATCTCTGATGGCTGTTAATGCTAGGAGCATTAATAATAAAGTTTTTTTTATTATTATTATTATTGGAAAATTTGCTACATTCCTGCAAGATTTATGTTGCTATTGTTTGTGAAATATGGTTAAAGAACAATGACTGGAAACTAATTATTTCAGGGTATAAATGTTTTACAGTAACAGACATTCTAACAAAAAAAATCATGTGGAGGTGTTATGATAGGGATTAAAGATAGCTATGAGACAAGTGATTTTTACGTGTCCATTGATAACACCAATATTATAAATTGTGTAAGTGTGACAATAAAGACAACCCTGGAATATATAATACATGTTGGATTGTATGGACCGCCAAAGTCAATTACTGATGACCTAGAGGAATTCATATATCTCTTGCATGAAACACAAGAGGGAAGAATAATATTGGCTGGGAACTTAAATTTATCTGAAATAGACTGGAACAATATTCATTCAACACCATTAGTAAGGAAATTATTGCAATGTATGCTCAGGAACAACATTTGCTTCAGATTGTAAAATATCCTACCAGGGAATGGAAGATATTAGACATTGTTACTTTATGTCAGATTTTACCACCGTGCAGTAATCATGGGGTTATAAAGGATAATTCTGCTAAACTGAAATCCAAACCAGTGCATGGAAGATTAATAAAGGATTATATGGAAGCAAAACAATCAATATGTAAAATTAATTGTGGAGTGATGCATTCAGTGGGAAAACTGCAGACCGACTGTGGAAAATTTTGAAAGAGAAATTTGTTTGATTGCAAAAAAAAAAAATGCTTACATCAAGAACATCAAGATCTAGGCACAGAACATCAGGAGGATATACTTCTATAAGAACAACATACTTCATTAAGGTAAGAGACAAAAAAATATAAGAAATGGAAAAGAGGTCGAACTACAACTTTGAAAACTGAAATAAACAAATTGAACAGACAAATTAAACATAGTGTGGTACAAGAACAATAAAAATTTGAAGAAAAATTATTTTATATATTTATTTATTTATTTATTTGATGACCAGGAAAATCCAACTGGAGACAGGCTCTTTTTCAGTGGAGGCCCAGGGGGGGAAAGCCCCAAACAAAGTAAAGATTGTTACAAATAACAAAGTATACAACAGTAGTGGTGCATACAAGGATAACAAGGTATAAATAGAGACATGCAAGAAAAGACAGAACAGTTGACTATACAAGAGAAGGATGGTTGGAAGTAATTAAATATAGGTATGATAAAGTAAGAAAGAAAGTAAACTTAGAAAAGGATGTAGTAGAGAAGTTCAGAAAAAAAAGAGAAGATGAGGATAAGGCACAGATGAATAGACAGGGGTTCTAGACAGAGAGTGTAGGAGGGGAATTAAAAGGGAAGGAAAGACTCCTATCAGGTTGAGGGAGTAAATATCAACAGTAAGGTGCAGTGAAGAAAAGTCTATAATGATGACAAGAAGGAGGGGAAGGAATCAGACAGGTGTAAGGCAGTAGGAGCCAAGAATTAGATAGGTGAGATTTGAATAGAAATTTGAACTTTAGGTGATTTGGTGTGTTAGTATGTTTTGGGGGATTGAGTTCCATGTTCTAGCAATGCAGATGGAGGAAAGAGATTTGCCATAAAAGTTGTTTGCTTTTGAGACTTGTAAGAGGAATTTGTCAGAAGATCTAAGTAGTCTTTTATTAGATTGGGGTTGAAATAGGTTGTGGAGTGTAGGACACCTGTCTAGGAGGTAAAGAATGCCATGGGCAATAGTGAGTTGTGTGTATGTGAGCTAACTGGGGAGCTCAAGCCAGTTTAGTTGTCATAGGGCAGTACAGTGATAAGATCTATGAGGAGAGATGGCGGTGAATCTGGCAATTTTGTTGTAGCAGTATCTAGTTTTGTCAGGTCTGTTTTGTATAGGTTAGTGAGAACTGGTGAAGCATTTAGAACAGTAGAGAATAGGTGTGTTCTAGCAACAGACTGTCTTGTGGAGTCAGTGAGGAAGGGCTTGACTCTGTAGAGAAAAGCCTAATCTAATGTGAACTTCTTTTTTATAGTTAGGGCAATGTGTTTGTCATATCTCAACTTGTTATCTATTGTAACACCAAGAAGCTTAGTATGAGAAACAGATTAAATTTTTGTGTTGTTAGAAGACCGTATAATGAAGAGGAACAGGAGGTCTGAAGATTGTTGTGCAAGAAAATGATAAGTTTAGTTTTATTGGGAATGAGGATTAACCGAGCATCAGAAAGTCAAGATTTTACCTTTGTAAAGGACATTTGTGTTATTTCTTGGAGTTTAAAAAGAGAGGAGGCTGCGCATATGAGTGTGGAGTCATCAGCATTTTGTATGGTAGTGGCCTAGTGGGTGGCAGTGTGAAGCTTGTTGATGAAGATGAAAAATAGGAGAGGACCTAGATTGGATCCTTGTGAGACACCTAATGGGACAGGGAGTAGAGAAGAAAGTTTGTGTTGCTATTTTGCAGCCTGCTGATGGTCAGATAACTAATTGTGGAACCATGTATGGGCAGAGTGGCTTAGTTTAAAGGATGAAAGTTCATTGAGTTTCTGATGGCAGACTGTACTGAAAGATTTGGAGATGTCAAGGAAAATGAATGAGACTAGATGGCCATTGTTTCTGAAATGGTTGATAGAGTTTGTGAAGCTTAAGAGAGCTGTAGTGGTACTGTGGTTGAGTCTAAAGCCGCATTGGGAATTTGTTACAAGATTATTGGAAATTAAGTAAGGCATTAGTTGGGAATGGACACATTTCTCTAGAATTCTGGATAGTGGTGAAAAGATGGCAATAGGCATCTACTTGAAGAAGTCAGTAAAGGTACCACCTTTATGTAATGGGGTGATGTAGGAAATTCTCCATATCTTGGGATTGTACTGTTCTGTTATGGAATGACTGATTAAAATAAAGATTATGTAAGAGATTATGTCAACAGCTAGCTGATATTCAGATTGGAGATTATCATCAGCGAGAGGAATAGACCTAAGTTTATAGAGTAGTATTTTAATGGTGCTGGTTTTTACAGTTTTGATGGAAAAGGTATGGGAAATATTGTCAGAACTGTAGAAATGGTTAGAGGATAATTGTTGCTGGCTTGAGTTAGGTTTAGTATACAGTTTGTAAAGCAGGTGTTAAACTGTGTGGCTATTCAAATACTTGATCAAGTAGACCTCAATGAACTTGAAGGAGACATCCTAAATACTTTAGAAAAACAAGAATGTATGTGGCAACTAAGGCTGAACTATTTTAGAAAGCCTGGATTTAATTATTATTGCTCACTGAAAAGTGTACTAGACCTAAGAAAGTTGACCCATTGTTTACAAGACTAAAGGTGTGAACTTAATTTTCTTATTTGTTATTTGCAATTAACAACAATTTATTAAATATTAGTTTTGTAAAAATAATTTTAAAATGTAATATTGTGGTAGGGGCTTATTAATTATTAATTCTGGTTTAGTGGCTATATTTGTATACAAATATTTATCTTTTTATAATAACCATTTTTTAAATATTTAAATGTTTATTCAAATGATATCTTTGTGTTGTACTATTATAAGAATCAGGGCACATTCATAAGACACTTTCTCACATTTTGTATAACTAGGACTTTTGATTACAGTAGAACCACACAGAGCAGTATGCGCATATTCCGCAGATGTCATGATATCTTATTAATTCTTGTTATAACTTTTAGTGCAAACATGGACAGCTTTAATAACTACACTCATATTTGTGAGGGGTTGAATGCTACTTATTTTAGCTGGCTCAGATAGATTAACTCCTGAAGGAAGTTTTAGCAATTGCTAATGTATAATTTTTAGTTTAACTTTTAGCTTAGTTTAGTTTAGTTTAGTTTAACATATCCTGGAATCACACAGCTTGAAATAGGGTGGCACTGTGTCAAATATCACGCTGGTGTATGGGCAGTGGCGGCTGGTAACTTCAAATCAAAGGGGGGCTGCAGGAGACAGCTGAATGGGTGGGGTCAATGGGAAGGGGTGCGGCCAACTAGAAAGAGGAGGAGCTATGCTCAAAACCACAAAAACTAACTAAATACACTACCCTGGGTGCCAAACCATCATTATGAGAGTCCAATCAAGACAAAATGAAGTGTAGAAGAATAAACATATTTAGATGCATTGGCTGCATGACAGCTTACTTAATATCTAGATGGAAACAAAAAGGTTGTGAGGCATGAAAAAATAAATTACTTTTTAAATACATTAATGGAATGCCAGTCAAAATCAAGTATAAGAAAAACAAGCAGCACTCAACTCAAACCACTTCTTGCACTGCAGTTCTAATTACAATTTATATTCAGCTTTATTAAAGTACCAAGTAACATGCTGAAAGTAGAAATCTCTGATGCCCTCACTTGTAAAAATGTTTCTTATCCAAAAAAAGACCTGCTGCCTGACAACTATCTACTTGTTTCATGGGGAAAACATGATCAAAGTAAAAAATGAAAAGCAAACAAGAAATAAGCTCAAGATACATTGCTTAAAAGGATTACTGTACAGGTTATGGACCACACGATTGGCATTCTGATTAGTTTATGGGTAAAGCCTGCAGAGATGACTGGAAGTCCCCAAGTGTAATGAGCTTCTTAAAATAATGTAATCCTGTCCTTTATTACAAATACTGTCATATGCATTTCAATACCCAAGGCTTATACATTATCTAGTTAAGTATTCTCTACATGACAACAACAGAAAGGCTTTCAATGTTGGCAATTCTTTAACAGTATGCTTATTAAAGCTTACTTGCATCTTACGATCTCAGCCAAGCTTACCTGATGGTCATTAAAGTATTGCTACTTAAACACAGAGCAACAGGCACTTTGAGTAATAAGCGTAAATCAACAGTACAAAAATATGACAGAAGCAAGACCATTCTGCAAAACTCAAGGACAGATAAAAAAACACTCTAGTACTTGTGTCTACCTTGGATGGGGGGGATACTCTGCACATTTACACTGCATAACTACTCCTTGCCTTGCTTCGACACATCCAGAGTCACTAAATGGGGGAGTGGGGTGTAACAAGTATGTCACAATCATACCTCTCAACTGTACAGATTTTCACAGAATGTTCAGATTTTTGCCTCATATATTTGGTGTGTTCCTCCTAAAATCTGTACCTTTCTGGCAAATAGCTGAGGATTGAAGTAATTAAATAATGACAAACATTTGAGTTTGACTCCGCATCCTTCAGAAATTTCATGCTAATGCAAAACCTATTCTTCTATCAACTTTATAAGTTTGTAAAAGCAATATTTAATCTGTCCCTATTTGTCCCCCCATCATTTTAGGCTTTGTCCAGATTTTTTGCTCTAAGAGGTTGAGAAGTATGGTCACAATTTGAGATGTCTCTGGCTGACTGTGATGGCGCTAACACATTTGTCATACCTCTCAACCTCAGAACAAGAAATATGGACAAAGCCATGCAAAGAAGTGGGAAAAAGGCCCCAAAATAAGGACAATTTTTTAAAATATTACTCTTATAAACTTAGAAAGATAATAGAATAGGTCTTGCATTATTTTCTGAATGGTATGAAATCTGAAACTCAAATGTCTGTCATTATTTTCTAACTTCAGTCTTTAATGATTTGTCACTAATTTGCCAAAAAGAACACAATTTTATGAAAAATGGACCAAAAATGTGATGTAAAAATATAAAATAGCCATACAATACAGCTGGGAACCTGTCAAAGAAGGGACACTTTAATATTAGTACTGCTAACTTGAGCAGCTGACAAAATAAAAGAATCTACATGCATTTCTGAAATAAAAGTAATCTATAACTATGATTATTACAGTTATTTCTTAATTGTAAACCCTCCATGTTTTCTTCCAAAATTGCTATTTTGCGGAGGGATTATTAGGGGGAAGAGCAACATTTTGAGCCAAAATCAGGGACAGTTGAGAGGTTTGGCTCTGCCTAATTCTATAAAGCAATTTATTTGCATATACCTCTCAACCTGTTAATGCAATAAATCTGGACAAGGCCAAATATATTGGAGGAACATATAAACAGTACTAAAAGTTGCTCTTGTATAAATTGAGACAGTTGATAGTACAGGTCTTACTTTAGCATGCATTTTTCTGAAGGTTATGAATTCTGAAACTCAGTTTGTCATTATTTAGTGACTTAATTCCTAAATGATTTGTCAGAAAACCACAAATTTTATGAGGAACAAACCAAAAATAAGAAGCAAAAATCTATTCATTCTTTGAAAATCTGGACAGTTGGGAGGTATAGTTCAGCTGGGGCTGTCTTTAAGTTTGCTGCCCTTCCCCCTCACATATCATGGTTGAATGGAGCCTCCCCTTGCAGCCATTCCAATGATCTGTTACTTGGCTATTTCACTCCATTTACCATAAACACTAATGTGCATACTGATTTACTTCTATGATGATTTGGACTTCATTTGAAAGTTTTATTTTGCATTTTACAGCACAAACACTAAGACATCTGCTAAACAAACTTAGCATTAAAACTTCTCTGCCCTTGAAACTCACATTCATTGAAACAGCATTGAAACCCACATTCAAAGAAAATACATTTTACCAGTGGCAGATAAAGATTAATTCTGGGCTGTTTTCAAATCATAGGCTCCTTGCATATGAAACATACATGTGCTCTTTGATACACCTTCCTATTGTTTTGAACATTTTTCCAGTAAACAATGAAACAAAACGCATGCACCCATAATGACAAAACTGCCCAGTTCAGAACATTTCCATCATAAAAGTCTACTCAAACTTCTACAGTCCACCATTATCAGTAAATATGCACAATTCTACAGTCCACCATTATCAGTAAATATGCACAATCTCTGAAGAAGTAAAAAAGTCATCTAAATAATTCCACATTAAATAAATCTGTAACTAATGAAGAGGTTGCTGCTAGCAAACACCTTTATATTTCATGGTTTCATCAAAAAATAAAGTGTCTGATGCCCCTGAGGAATAAATTGCCTATATTACATTAAAATGATAAGCTAGTAATATTGCAATAGGAAGTGGATGGCAAACTGATAACAGGCTCATAGTTAGTATCTTAACTTTTTCAGTACGGCAGCATTCACCCCTTGTGGGAGTAGAACCAACAACCTTCTGCATCAAAAGCAAGTACACAACTTGTGCTATTAACAATACAAGCTGACTTAGCATAAGCAGCACTAAACTTCTCTTCCCCTGCAGCTCTCAGCTCGTTGTAAAATCTACTCAATACTCAACTGCATCTCAACTTCGCAGCACAAGAAATCTGGAAAAAGCCAAATTTATTGGGGGGGGTCAAAAGGCCAAAAACCAAGGACACATTAAACATTGCTTGTATAATCTTGGAAAGTTGCTAGAATAAAATGCTGTGTTACCACCATACATTTTACTGCCAAGGTCCCTGTGCAAAACAGTCAGAGCAACATACCACTATGCCAAATCAGCTGCTTTGTGAAAGAAAAATGCTGTGTTACCACCATACATTTTACTGCCAAGGTCCCTGTGCAAAACAGTCAGAGCAACATACCACTACGCCAGATCAGCTGCTTTGTGAAAGGCAGGAAGACTGAAACTTAAATGGCTATCATTTAATGAATTCAGTTCTCATCATAGCTGTCAACCTCTTAGCACAAAACACCTGGACAAAGCCAGTAATGAGGGAATACAGCCCTCAAACATATTCAGTGAATTCAGTTCTTGCCATAGCTGTCAACCTTAGCACAAAAACCTGGACAAAGCCAATAATGGGGTAATACAGTCCCAAAAATAAGGACAAATTTCAAATATTCATCTTATAAACTTAGAAAATTGCTAGAATAAAAGGTTGTGTTACTATGTATTTTCTGAAGAATATGAAGTCTGAAATTCAAATGCCTGTCAATTTTACTTCTGATGGAACAAAAACAATTTTCAGCAGAGGCCCAGGGAGAAATACTGCAGACACATGTCTTTGTAAAATGGCAGGACACCAGAGCTAATTCACACAAACACAGGGATGAGATGCAGACTCCAAACAGTAGGCACCCCAGCCAAGAATCAAACCAGAAAACCTATAGCTGTGAGGTAACAAAGTTACCACTGCACCATCAAATATGTAAGGAATTAAACATTCAGAAACCTGAAGTCTGAAATTCAAATGCCTGTAAATTTTATTTAACATTTGTTAATCAGGACAATCTGACTTGGAACAAAAAAAACAATTTTCAGCAGAGGCCCAGGAAGAAATAATGCAGACATGTCTTTGTAACATGGGAGGACACAAAAGCAAACCCACACAAACACAGGGAGAATATGCAGACCCCACACAGAAGGCACCCCAGCCAAGAATCAAACCTGAGAACCTGAAGCTGTGAGGCAACAGTGCTATCACTGCACCATCAAATATCAAGCATTGCACCATTTAGAAACCACAGATATTATGAGGAACAGATCAGATCAAATATGAGGCAAAAATCTGCAATTTTTTTTTTTTACAAATGGTGGTGGGTAGGGAATTCAGGTCCTTAACACCTGCATACAAGGTACAGGGTTCAAGCCTGAGTATCTCTACCCACCACCATTTGTTCTCTCTAGCCACCAGTATATAATAACTGGGGCATTTTACACACACACACACACACACACACACACACACACACTTACTTTGTTCAGTATTAAAGCCTTCACCAACCAGCCCAAACTCCAGCGACTGAATGAACACCTACTCCAGTAATCCATATTCAGGAAGCCTGCGCACTGACAGTCCCGTGAGAGCAGCTCAGTCCTCCTCCTCATTGGTTCTGACTGCGGCTGAAGCAGTCCAGAACTCTTCTGTTCTGTGCGGTCGTCACCGCACAGATTCGTGGTATCTCACAGCAATGATTGCTGGGTACCTCTTTCTCCATATCTGGACTGCAGTCTGAGTTGTCCACGCATGCGTAGAGGGACGGGACTAGTGAATTGTTTTTTTGATTCACAGATTTTTTTTTTTTGTTTTCTAGGTGGGAGGGCTACAGTCCATATAGACGAGCTGCCCCTGTGTATGGGGGAAGGGGTATTTAGCTAGTAAACATGCTAATTGTCGTTTACAACAGAGCTACCCTAGTAAACCACTCCCATGCTTTTAAACATACTTTTAAACAGGTTTTAAACAGGTATATAAATGGAATGGTGAATTTCTACACTTTATTCTGTTTTTTTCAACTATTTGGATCACTTGTTTGTGTGTTTCTAATAAAGAAGATTCGACTTGAAGTAGCTTGTGCTTCCCTATTTTCATTAGTGGATTTATACTTAGTATTTCCACCACATGTTATTAGGTGGAATATTCACAGTATGGTTTTTATTAGGTGCCTGAGCTTTAAAGAAATCCAGGGAATCTTAGATCTTCCACACAGAGAAGTTTCCTCATTATTTGTTGTTGGACTTAGTATATTGACATACTGTGTTTGTGAGACTTCGAGGTACACCACAGAGATTGTTTGTTTTGGAAGGAGTAAAGACATATAAATTGATAAACTGTGTGTAGATTCTAAAATGTATTCTTAGACACAACAGATTAAAGACTTATTTACAAAATATAGTGCAAAGCAGTTTGGCTGCACAAGGGGAGTGATAAATTGTCCCAGTGAAATCCAGGTAACCTCAGATATGGAACTCAAATTAGATTATATTGAAAAAGAACTATGCAAACAGAATCCAAGCAAAGCACAGGGAGCAGACAGAATTAGTTACAATGACCTGAGAACAGTTCAGCAAGAACTTACAGTATCATTGTATCGATTATTTACTAGGTCATATAAATATAAGAAGATTCCTCAAGATTGGTGATATGCACTTGTTAAGCTGTCTTTAAGGGAAAGGGGAGTAAGACAAACCCAGAGTCATACAGATCCTTAAGTTTACTTTCATGTTGTGGAAAAATAATGGAGAAGATAATATTGGATAAATTATTGTCAATATTGAAAAGGTTGGGACTTGAAACCATATATCAGCATGCATATTTTGAAAATAGATCTATGACCACCTGTAACATGATGTTCTATAAGAACAAAGTCCAGCACAACAGGACCCGGAAAGCAACAGTCAGGTAGAATGCTGTAAATCCTTTTGCGTGGCCAATACCAACACAAACGCAGCTTAATAAAAAGCTTTTATTAGATCTACTTTGCAAAACTGTATACAATGTAAAACCAAGTGCTTTCTCCCGGTCGCTACCGGGCTTTATCAAGGTAAAACAGGTTGATAACTCATTTCTTTTAATTTATACTCTAGACCAGATCACATGATTCTATTAATTAATACATATTAATGTTTTAAAGTAAAATACAATAATATAAATTTTGATTAAAAACATTCTTGTATCTAAAAATTACAAAAACACCGTTATATTAGTTCACCGTACTAACAAAGGAACTGGTAACAGTTTTGCTAATATTTTAATGAACAACGATGGTACAGCACAAACTAAATCTAAAGTTTTGCCTAATTCAGGTAGTAACGAGCAAAGGCAGAACTTTGATTTTAACGCATGGACTAAGCACCAATTTTCGTTCCAACAAGGTACTGTGAACCATGACTTTATTCGAAATGCTGAAGTTGATTTTGTTGATTTTAAAGAAAGACTTTATGCTTTTAAAAATAATCAAATGGAAATTGACTATTTAAAAGAATGTATTAATGTACAAAGGGTGCCTAAAGGCTTACGTTTTTTTAAATTTCCCAACAACATACAGACAGGCACTGCATTGTACGACCAACTTTGTACTATTTTTAATAGGGCTGGCATTGAAATGCTTAAATGTATGGTGTGTGAATATGAAAGTAGAGCTGACAGACTGTTAAAGGATTTGAATGTTTTGAATGAGAGATTACTTAATGACAACAAATTTATTATTTTTAAAAGAGATTACGATAAAACTTTTATTGAGGTTGACCAACATTGCATGAGGGTTTTGAACCGGAAAATGAGGAAATTTGAACGTGATTTAACTGAATATAAAGAAGGGAGGGCCTTTCCTCTACCTGTTACCAAAGCATAGAAAAATAATAACAATGAAGGGGTTGTTGTTAATGGGGGTGAAAGGAATAGATTTGACAATTATGGGCCTGCGAGTGTTGACACACTAAGGAGAAGTGAAAGGATAGCAGAAAGAAATAGGAAACAGTCTGTGCAGGATTTTCAGCAACCCCCGAGAAGGGGGAAGGGATGGAATTACCAGCAGAACAATTGGAATCACCCGCAGGATTAAATAATATTGTTCGAAGCTGGTATGAACCTTCTGTCACTATAAATGATAAACAAATTGTACATAGAAAGAACAACTTTACCATTTTTAACTTCACAGACTGTGAAATAACAAATAACCATTTTGATTTATTTTCAAAAGGTTTTCACTTTGTCCCTGCGAAACCTTTTCAAGTTACAAATATTTTAATTGACCTGAAGCTTTTTGTTAGGCAAATGAACTTGAATTTATTTTTTAAAGGTCAGGAACATTCAATTAATGAGTTGTCCAGGAAAAGCACGTTCAACCCCCCCACACATCCCTCTTTAAAAGTATTTGAAACCTTAGTAGAAAGGGATATTAGATGTATAGGGCAAGGAAACTACACCAGACCCGTGACGAATCTCACAAAGGACGAATTAACCCTTATAGAACTATTTAAAAAAGAAGGTATTAGAACAATGAAACCAGACAAGGGGGGGAGCTGTAATAATGTATACGGTTGATTACGAATCAAGTATGCATATTATGCTTCAGGACACACAACAATATGAACTTATTTCTAAAAATGAAATCAATATAGCTTTTGCCAAGATTAATTATCAAATTCAAGATTTTTTGTTACAAAAAGTAATCAACGAGCAACTATACAACTACTTATATGTTGCTAAGCCAAAAATAGCACAGATTTTTGGTATCCCTAAAACCCACAAAACCTTGGACCCACTAAAATTTAGACCTATTGTAGCTGGGGCTGGAAGCATAACTGAACCATTAGCTAAGTTTATTGATTTTTCTTTAAAACATTTTGTTTCTAGGACTCAACACATTTGTAAAGACTCCTGGGAATTTTTAAAAGGAATTGATCAGAAATCATTTGACGAAAAAATCTTAATGGTTACAGTGGACGTGGTGGAACTTTTTCCGAGTATTCCACACGAATTGGGTTTGGAATGGTTTGGTGCCACACTGACAACAGAGGCAGGTTTTACTCCTAAGGTTACTAATCTTCTATTGGAACTGATGGAAATGGTACTCGACAACAATTTCATTTATTTTAATGGGGAATTTTATTGTCAGAGGAAAGGGGTGGCCATGGGCTCACCCTGTGCCTCTTTATATGCCAATATTGTCTTGTACCATTGGGAAAAGGAGCATGTGTTTGCAAGTAGTTGGTTTCAAGAGATTTTGTACTACAGAAGGTTTTTGGATGATATATGTATTTTATGGAAAGGTAGTGAGCAGGATCTTTTAGAGTTTTTGTCTTACATTAACAACTCAACAACCTTTTTGAGATTTACTCACAATATTGACAGAAATGAATTACATTATTTGGATGTTACTTTATATAAAGACAACACCAATCATTGTTTTCAATCAAAATTATTTAGAAAAACCACTTATTCAAATTCATTTCTGCATTTTCAAAGTAGCCATCCCTATAGCCAAAAGAAAGGTATAGTAAAAGGGTAGTTAATATGGGGATCAAGGATGTGTAGTACTTTGGAGGCCTTTTGCGAAGAGATTAAAATTTTAAAAGGCTTTTTTCTTGAAAAGGGCTATCCAAATGACCTCATAAACAAAATGATTCACAAAATTAGTATGGAGAGGGATAGATTATACCCCCCCCCCCTTGTTAGGAACTGCTTCGAACACTGTTCATTCAAAAATAATAAAAGATAGTTCCAACCTTAGAAATAGTTTTATTTACACATATGCAGCTAATTCACATGAATTTGAAGAGGTTATTCAAAGGTACTGGTCTGTACTTACTTTACATGAGGACACAAAACCTTACATTGCACCTTGCCCTCATTTTATTAGAAAAAGGAATAAGAACCTTAAGGAATTACTTGAGGCCAAGCAAGACATTAAATATGACAAGACAAAGAAGAAACTGGGAACTTTCCCTTGTGGGAACTGTAGGCAATGTTACATTATGCTAAATGGGGGGACTTTATATTTGCCTTCTAGGAAATTTAACTATAGACCCCAGAAATACTACAGTTGTGGGGTGAAAGGTGTGGTCTATCTAGGGTTTTGTGAAGCATGTAAAGGGTTTTATGTTGGAAAAACCAAGCGGGTTTTAAGAAGAAGAGTGTATGAACATCTGAACGACATCAGTAATCACAAGGAAAGTAATGCTTTTTATAAACATTTGTTGACATGTGAAAACATGCATTTAAGATTTGTTGTACTGGAACATACAGTTACCCCTGAAGTTAGAGGTGGTAGCTGGGAAACCAAATTGGAATACCGGGAATTATTCTGGCAACTTAAGCTGGATGCAAGCAGGTTTCCCGGTATGAATGAAAACATCAACATTAACAGTGTTTTAAAAATGAGACAAGCTAGATTGTAAAAGTTGAAGTAATTTTGCTTAATGATGTTCGTTTTGGTTTCGCAGCAGTGTGAGTTTAATGACATGCTTTTAAATTTAAGAGCATGACAGATTTAAAAAGAAAAATTTAAGAAGTTTTGGGGTTTTATTTGGTGTACGTTTACTTGTTTTGGAAGTACGGTGAACTAATATAACGGTGTTTTTGTAATTTTTAGATTCAAGAATGTTTTTAATCAAAATTTATATTATTGTATTTTACTTTAAAACATTAATATGTATTAATTAATAGAATCATGTGATCTGGTCTAGAGTATAAATTAAAAGAAATGAGTTATCAACCTGTTTTACCTTGATAAAGCCTGGTAGCGACCGGGAGAAAGCGCTTGGTTTTACATTGTATACAGTTTTGCAAAGTAGATCTAATAAAAGCTTTTTATTAAGCTGCATTTGTGTTGGTATTGGCCACGCAAAAAGATTTACAGCATTCTACCTGACTGTTGCTTTCCGGGTCCTGTTGTGCTACACTTTGTTCTTTTTGGCTTGGGCTACTTTTATTTTGTGATTTTAATGATGTTCTATAACACTATAATAACAGCTATGAATGAAAAATTGTACTAAGATATAATTTATATAGATTTAACTTCATCATTTGACAGGGTCATACACAAAACACTGATCAATATTTATTTTACATTTGTTGACTGGGAAAGTCTGACTTGCAGCAAAACCAATTTTCAGCAGAGGCCCAGGAAGAAACAGTTTAGATGCTTGTTGTTGCAACATGGAAGGGAGCTGGAGCAAGATAGGATGGATAGTTGCATGGCTTACAAACAGGACAAGGCAAGTATCATACAGCAACTGAACAGGAGAAATTTGAGGTTGCAGTCAGGGTGTCCCACAGGGCTTTGTCCTAGGCCCATACTTGTTTAGATTGTATCTTTCAAATCTTTCATCTGAGGTGTTCTACAGTCTGTATGCAGACGACCTGAAATTGGTTAAACTGATTACATGTGTTACAGATAGGGCATGTCTGCTAAAGAACTTGACTAAATTGACCATTTGGGAACAAGAGAATAATATGCTGATAAATGCATCAAAAACTAAACATATGTGATTCGGGAAACCTACATTGTTAGGTGAATATTTAATACAGTGATTGAAACTGTAGACTCATTTAAGGGCCTGGGTATATGGGTAGATCCAACTTTGAGTTTTTAATCATATCACCCAATTGGTTAATGATAGTTATAGAACCATAGGTTGTATAAAAAGGTGAAGTCACAAAAGACCAAGGAATACCAAAAGCTCTAAAAGCACAGTACTGGAAAAAGGTACAGTTTACAACATTGTTTGGTTTAGTAATTGGCTGCTTCAAGTTAGATATGTTGCTTCTTGTTTGACATGCAGTAATGTTGATATATCTTAATCATCTCAGAACAAGTTCAGTAACCTTTCTGTTGGTCTCAAAGCTTTGTACAAATCTTACATCACCTTTAATGAATCAAAACATCTGCCTCTAACTGAAAAAAAAACTTGACAGCCAGGTGACGTCTCCAGGCGTTTCTGCAGTTAATTCCTACTAATGCCTCTAGGCATCAAATATTGCTTGCTCATATTTGCATTAATAAATCCAAGACCACCCTACATGTAAGGTATCAGAAGATTTTATCTTAAAGCTTACACTGTGGCAAACACAACTACATTGATATTTGACCTCTGTATAATTCAGATAATGATAAATTAATTGCTGTTCATGTAATATTTATATTGTCACAAATGTCATCCTTTTCTAAATATCTCAGCAACCAGTTTGCACAGACAGAACTGCTTATCCTCACATAAAAGCTCTCAGATGAGTAAACAAAACACTGCTGGTACTGTGTGTGTAACTTGAGTGGTTGCTGAGATATTGTAAGTTGTTTACAAAATATTACAAACTTAATACTGTGTTTACTGTGATTTATAAAATCCATTTTGAGACCTAGAACCTAAATAATATTGCCACTGTAAAATAGTTTCAGCTGAATAGTTTGACATTTACATGTTTTAGTAACCTCTATAGGTCCAGAAATATGTACATTTGTTTAAAATGTTAAGACATAATTTGATGCTAACAAAAAGCTTAGGCTCAGCCCATTGGAAGTTACAGTGCAAACTTCCAGAGCTCCATTGCAGGGAATGAGTTAAGAATTCAGTGTTACTATTTTCAGCCTAAGAATAGGATATTCTCATTATGTGGCCAAGTTTGAAAATTGGAGATAGTTATGAAACACATTTTCCTGCTTTCTCCAACTATAAATCAACTTCATTTAAAGCACAACTGTTAAAAAGGAACTTTAAAACAGGTTTGTAATTTACATGGGAAAGGTAGTCAAGCTGTGATGAAAGGAGGTACCGGCAGAACAGCTAGCTGGAAGTTTATAAATAATTATATGTCATTTTTGAATATCAAACTAATCTATATGGGATGCTTGTATTACAAATGTATTAGAACTGTATGTCATGTGTATATCAAACTGCTCTGTACAGATGTTTGTGGAGAAAAGGTATTTGTAAAGTCCTGTGTTTAAGATGTATCCACAGTGTGCCCTACTTGAAGAGAACAGAAATGTCCACGCACTACTGTAACTGTTTAAATGTATATATTTTAACAGTGGAAATTGGAATAGAGAGGGTTAACCTCAGTCCATTAAACTTTAGAAAAATATTTTTAATTAAATCATTTTATAGGCTATGCGATAAAGAGGCTATCTCTCAAGTTTTCTATGCAGCTACAGATACAAAGTCTGTACTTGGAAGCTTTCTTTATTGTCTCTGGTGTGAACTAATTGCTAGTTTGGAAGTGTGAGGGAATTAATTTGTTTTATGACTTCCAGCATCTGCCAAAGATCTGAGCAAAAGCCTTTGTATGAGTATTTTTACAGGTAGATGCTAAATACTGCCAGCTTCAGCAACTGGGGTTTTGATTGGGAACCAGAAGTCAGATGACAAACAGTGATGTTATTCTGAAAGCCATCCCAGCAGTAGTATTTTTGATATTATTTTAAGAAGTCTCGGAGTGAGGCAGAGCATTATGGATTATATCTTGGACCTGACAACAACAAGAACCATTCACCAGATATGCCTTACTCTAACGAAATAAGTTTCTAGGGAATAGTATAATTCTCTTAGATTCAGTCAGGAATATAGTGAAGCTTAGTTTAGATATTTTTCTTTATGCGTGTGAGCCTGTACTACAATGTTATTTTAAATATTTACTCTGATGCGACTGTGAATATATATTTAGTATTGCTTTGTTCTTTTTTATTTATTATTAAATATATTTAAACCTATCAGTGTGGCTGCTCTGTGTAGAGATATTTAAGTTTTGAGAGTACTTGCATATTTATTTGGTGATACTGTGTGTGCCACTCCTAACAGCCTTGCTCTTGGTCAAACTACCATTTGTGTTAATATTAATATTACACAGTAAGATTGGACACCCTTTCTTAAGGGCCTTAAGGTAGCTGGTAGGAGTGACTGGTGACAGTGAAAACTACCTTATAGTCTGGGAAGAAGTGGGCATAGCAAGTAAACCTGTGCAAGCCTTTTCCTGGTGTGTGTGTGTGTTTGTGTGTGTGTGTGTGTGTGTGTGTGTGTGTGTGTGTGTGTGTGTGTGTGTGTGTGTGTGTGTGTGTGTGTGTGTGTGTGAATCAAATGTCAAAGAGTGTGTGTGTCAGCTACTTGGGCAGGGACACAAAGCACTGGTTGGACAGAGAGAGTTCTGGAGGCCTTGGCTTAGACACCCAGCTGAGATCTCAACTCTATAGCTGTGCCAGTGGGGAGTCTTACTGGGGATCTGGAGGAAGAGGGAGAAAGCATCCCCAGACTGACCGTGGTCTGTGTGTGCTCTTAGGGGAAATTGCACTTGATGCAGAGAGATGCATCTGGAAATACTGTGTGTGTGTAACTGTTATTCTCCCAGTGAATGCCCCCCACTGTTGCCAGTGGTGAGGATTGAGGCTCTTTGATTACTGGTCCAATAATGGGTCATCACACAAGCAATTATTATTGTTTTCTAATAAGCTTTCCTAGCAAAACTTCAGTCAAGGTAAAACTTACCATATAATGACCATACACACTCATGTCATATGTAAGTGGTTAAGGTCACCAATATGTCACACTTATAAGCATTTATTGCAAAATAATTGCCATTTTTTCTCCCCCTCCATGCTTCATTCCTTCTAGCTGTCTCAGTGCCCTCCATCCATCACTGGCTCTACCTGGTCCTTCTTCCTCCTTGAGTGAGCTGGGCTTGCATGGATCTTAATGGCATCCTTGGAGGCACTGCTGGCAACTGCTTCTGCTTGCTAAGGGGGGGGAGGGGTTATGACCTACCCTTATTTCTACCTCCCACCCCTGTGTTCTATGGCAATGTCTGAGGGCTGCTCATGTCTGTGGACTACCCTTCCACTCAGGCAGCATTTCCAACAACCCCCCATCCCTCCCTCAATGCCCGTGCATAAGACACCTGAGCCTCAAATTGAAGTATGGTCACCTTTAGTTAGGGTTTTATCAGTCTATGCCATGATACTGGCTAAAATAATTGCACTATTGGATATTCTACAAGGGTATATAGTAAAGTTTTCAAAGAAGAACAAAAGGAACACAGTCAATCAGTACAACATTTATATTTCATCTCCCCTTTAACAGGCAGTTTACCTAACGACAATAATACAAAAAAAATCTTCCCATTCCAATATGTGTTTAAACCTTGCCTTTCTGTTCTATATACTGTATATAAGTCCCTCACTGCAGTTATCCCATGGATGTATTATAAAATAGTTTCCTATTATTTCAACATAAAAAGTTTATTATGTGTTTGTTAAGGATGACAAAGAAAATTTCCAATCTCTGTGTCTTTTGCACACCACATCCTGCTCTCCTTTAACTGAAAACTTTGCCTTTTGTATGGTGTCTGTAACATTTACATCATAATGCTGAGAAATGATAAGACCTAGAATGCTAGAGGCTTGGTATTTCAACTTTGAAAGAATGGTATATAAATACAAAGCATATAAGAAAACTACTGGGTTTATCAGCTCTAACCCACCTTGACTTACACAAACGTATAATCTTTCTCTTTGTAATGGGTTATAACCAAAAATATAAACTCAGCAGCAATCTGTAATGCAAAAGGAAACAAATAAACTCTGCCTAAGTAATTTAATTTGCCTACAAAAAAAGAGAATGCAAAAGATATACCTTTTTTTCTATAGGATAAGTAAAAACATTTTCTATATAGTGAAAATATTTTGTAATGCCTCCACCAAGGATGGGGCAAAGGGGGCAGCTGCCCCAGGAACATGGTGTTAGAGGACGCAATCCTGAAGTGCGGTTCCTGCATTTTAATTTCTGTACCAGCCAGAGATGATTCATGATCAAATGGGGCCTTAGACAGTATAATAGCTTGGGTGCCCCTCCCCCACACCCACATATATATATATATATATATATATATATATATATATATATATATATATATACACACACACACACACACACACACACACACACACACACACACACACACACACACACACACAGCAGTTCCCCCACAGCAGCCCCACTGCATCTAATCCATTGGCTATTTCTCCCATAAACACTGTTCAAACCTGTCAGTGTGCATAATATTTTCTTCTTCACTTCTACAATGATTACAGATATTTATATTTAATTTAAAACTTTTATATCAAATTTTATAGCTCATAAACACTGTGTGTCCTAAACAGAACAATAGAATCTCACAATTAAAACTAATTTAACATTAACTGTAAACTTTTCTGCACTTGCAGCTCACATTCATTGAAATGGCATTGAAATCCACATTCAAAGAAAATACATCTGGCCAGTGGCGGATTAAGTTTACCTTTGGGCTATTTTCAACCATAGGCCCATTGCACACATTTTTAAGGCCATGCATAAATGCATGTGTTCTTTGATTCACCTTCCTGATTGTATTAAATTATATGCCTTGTATAATACAGCACCACTTGTTAGTGTGTTTTAAATTTGTAGTTTAGAACATTTTTTCCAGTAAGCAATGAAACAAAACGTATGAAGCAATAATGACAAAATTGCCCATTTCAGAAAATTTCAGTTATAAAAGGCAACTCAAACTTCCGTCATTATAATCCACCAATATCAGTGAATATGTACAATCTCTGCAAAATTAAAAATAATCTGAATAATTCCACATTAAAGAGATCTGTAACTAATGATTAGATTGCTGCTAGCAAACAACTTTATATTTCAGTGTTTCATCTACTAGGCATCTCATCCAAAAGAGGACACACTCAGGACTGCAACACCCCCTCCCCCATAAAGTATAACACAGTATCAGCAATCTATCTATGTGTTGTAGGAGTAGAACCCATAGCTTTCTGCATCAAAAGCAATCATGCCACCTATTGTGCTGCTAACACTGCTTTAAACTTCTTTAGCAAAGACAAATATTTGCTAAGCAAAATAGCTTCCCATTGAAAACATACTTTGCATGAGCAGCAGTAAACTTCTCATCCCTTGAAGCTCACCGTTCCTTGAAAATGTACCAACGTTCACAATTCCTTGAAAATGCACTGAAACTCACAATTCTTTAAAAATGCACTGAAGTAGTTGGTGTCATACCTCTCAACTGTCCAGATTTCTGCAGAATGTCCAGATTTTTTACTCATATTTTTGATCTACTTAAAATGTGTTTTTCTGACAAACTACAGAGGACTGAAGTCACTAAATAATGACATTCATTTGAATTTCAGACTTCATATCCTTCAGAAAATGCAAGCTAACACAAAACCTGTTGTTCCAACAACATCACACACACACACACACACACACACACACACACACACACACACACACACACACACACACACACACACACACACACAGATAGACACACACACACACACAAAACCTTTTGTTTATAATAAGAAGAAGCACCTCATTTCACTCTGTGGACAGAAGCAGCAGGAACTAATGGGGAAAAGAAACAAGGAACAGCAAGTGTGCATGCATGGATGCACACATGCAGGGATGTAAGATGGCATTCTTAAAGAAGAATGATTTTAAAGGATACATGTCATTTTTTTTTTTTTACTTTTTTTAACTACAAAGTAAATGTGGCAGCCCCACTGGTCAGCGGGCCCCTCTTAGTCAGTGGACCCTAAGCAACTGCCTAGGTAGTGCTGGATCTGTCTCTGATACCAGCATTTCTGAATACCAGCGCAGGAAGCAACTTAACAGTATTAGCACTTTGTGTGGGGTAAGCAGTAGCTGTATCAAGCCAATTGTTACAAATGTAGCAATCAGCATGCTACAGTTTAAAATATAACACGTTTTTTTTTTTTCATTGGCTCATCCACTAAAGAGTTGGTGCATTGTGCAGGGAGGGGGAGTGTGTATGGCTTTAAACAGCTGAAAGCAGTCTATCAGACTGGACTTTTTTTCTCTTTAAATGAACAGCTGGGGAGCTGGGGCACCACTTTGAAGGACAGCCCTGGATGCTAAAAAAGTCAGGTATATCTCTGGTCTCTAGACTTTCCTTCCATTGATTATTAATTATTCACTCCTTGCCAAACACTATACCTACATTCTTTAGAAACACATTACAAAAAATGCATATCAGAGATCATAGCATCTTCCAAAACAATGACATTCTCTTTTATTAATGACCAGTCCTACTATGTGACTAGAGTACGTTAAACTGTCTAAGCCTTGTCTAATTCAAATGATATTTTTATATGTGCTATCACATTATCTGTGTAACTTAAAAACAATGGTAAATACATAGTAGGCAGGATCTCTAGTCTAGCTTTCCATAAATCCTTACAGTTAATAAGATACCATTCATCACAAACCCAAATAATGAAGGGCTCAATGACAATTTTCACTGCCACAACTGTCTTAATTTGCCTACCCAGTTAGCAGTTTTTAAAAGTCTTACCAAAGAAGCTTCATAAACACCTTTTAGCAATGCAGTTGGAAAACCATAAGCTCCCATAATATCCCAAACTCTGTTATGACGAAGAGCATCAATAGCCTTGTGAATACCACAGGCTATCACTTTTTTTTCATAAATATCTTAATTAAATTATCACGTATGACATAGGCAAAACAAACAACATTGACACCACTTTGGTTGCAAACATTATACATCACAAACACTGTTGAAACAACTGTAGCTGCAAACATTATACATCACTCATAATCTATCCAGTCATTGTCAGTTAAGCATTATATGGCTCATTCAGATCCTGCCTTCTTTTAAACCTCATTCCTTTTCTGCATATATTGTTCCCACAATTCCCATTTTTTCCTGTGTAATTTGCTCCTACCCTTTTCTAAATATCCCAGTTCCAGTTGTTTTTAATTCTGTTACTATCTTCACTACTTCTAGTAAAGTTGGTTTAGGCTTTAATTTTCATTTTCTAGTAGTTGTTTTTTTGGCAACCACCATAATTAGACTCAGCAAGGCTTTACTATATCTAGGCAATTCCGAATGCGTATCATAGCTCAAAAAAATCATCTTCCCAGTCAATTCAATCCACTCACTCAGTGTCTCCAACAGAGCAGTCCACAGGGAATCCCTAAAGACTGCCAGCTCATTATACTTCCAAAAAAATAAGTTCCTAGCCACCTCTTTTTTGCCCATCACACCTCCAACGTTTGCTATTCACCTGAGAAAAAAGTCTTTAGAGTCTACTTGGGATATAAAAATACCTATGTAAACACTTCCAGTCAAAGATCCTAAATCTTCTAGACTTCATTGCGTATTTGGGAGACATACATATATTCCCCTTTGTCTCTTTGTGAATTGCTTATCCAGTCTCTCTTCCCAATCCCTTCTATGCTGCTCTGATTGATAATTATAATTATCATGCAATATTTTATTTGCTCTACTAATTATTCCTTTTTTAATGGCAGCTTATGTTCTAGACTGTATTTAAAAACTCTACCAGTGCTAGTCTTTCATTTAGGATCCCCCTCCCATTTCTTTATCTTTGCCTATACTCTGATATTAATCCTTGATAGGGAACGCAATCTCTAATCTGCAGTCCAAATAAATTCTTGGCCTCTTCCTATTCTATTACCTTTCCCTTTCTAGATATTTGTTCCCAATACCTTGGTTCCTTTGCCAGTTTTCTCCAATAAATTCCAGCCCCCTCTTGCCTAGTATCTGTATCCCTAACCACAGCCATCCCTATCAGCAGAATCTCTTTTCTCCTTTCTCATGCTGATTTAGTTCTTAGAATACTCCCTGCTATTTTATGAATATAATACTTTGTATGATTTTGTTGTTCTCCTTAAGAGTCTGCATCCAAAATCCCAGTACCATAATCCTATTAACAGTAATCCCTGATGTCACTTCTATATGAAGAAACAGAAAACTACTAATGGACAGAGGTTGTTCCTAAGTGCTTTATCCCATGCATAGGTCCCCTTAAGTTGTCTATTGTATGATTCCCAGTTATTGTAAAGAACAAAACAGGTTGGTTAAGCCCCTATAAGTAAGAGACTATAATCCTGGCTAGCTTCATTATCACAAGCCACTGAAAAACTCTACTGTTCTAGGCAACATAATGTCTTTGGAATAATTAAATAGTCAAATGTGACTTAACTAAAAAATCAAGTGCCTAAGGAAGCTTTAAATGTAATCCATAATAAAAAAGACTCTGTATACTGTAGTTATAAAAAAAACTTTTTTAATGGCAGATGAGCACTGAGTTACAAAGTTGTACCCAAAAAATTAAAGTGAAGACTAGAATCCTGGCTAGCTTCATTATCACAAGCCACTGAAAAACTCTACTGTTCTAGGCAACATAATGTCTTTGGAATAATTAAATAGTCAAATGTGACTAAACTAAAAAATCAAGTGCCTAAGGAAGCTTTAAATGTAATCCATAATAAAAAAGACTCTGTATACTGTAGTTATAAAAAAAAACTTTTTTAATGGCAGATGAGCACTGAGTTACAAAGTTGTACCCAAAAAACTAAAGTGAAGTTACAAAGATTTTCTTGTAGAGATAAAGTTTAAGATGTGGACCTATGGAGAGAGTGGGTTTAAGGCATGCAAAACATTTAATTTAAAAGTATCCAATGGCTATCTCCCTTAGAATGTCAGATGTGTAAATCTTGTAGCCCATCAAAAACCAGTGCAGAGTCCCGAGCTTCATTTTAAAATTCAAATATGAAGTAAATATCAGACACAAATCACCATACTAAAATTCTTAAACAGAAATCCAACAACAAAGTAGACATCACACTAAATATAGGAGTATTAATGTGAAAAGTAACAGAATAAATGTGAAGGTCAGCTCTCGATATATTACCAAGTTGCCATGTTTTTAAATAGATTCGTAATGATATTGGAAGATATTTTAACCTATAATTGAACTGTAAAACACATGAACTATAAATTCTATGAAAATTCTAATAATGACTGATCAGTGTATAATCACTGTCACATTATCTTAGATATCAATACAGCACTTTCGCAAAATGACTCTTCAGATCTGCCTAAAAGAAACAGTAAGAATGCATCAACTATATGGGTTTGGGTCTCAGGGGAATGTAGACATAAAATACATAAAAACAAATAAAAGCAAAAATAAATAAAAACACTAAAATGAAATAAAAATAGTAAAACATAAAAAAAAGTGTTGAAGTAGTCTTCATGCTTTAAGTGTGGTGTCTAGATGCTTTGTAAAATTGCATTAAGGGATGCGGATTAATGAGATGTTAAAATCTCTCAGTCCTGTATCCCTAGATTGAGGTAAAATAAAAGGGTACAGTTTCCCAGATTTTTGAGTTTAGGATCCCTTAATAGACTAGGGGAGAGGGTAGAATGGGTTTATGGGTAACAGTCCGTGAAAAACTCTAAATCTAATTCATAAATTATTATAGTTATGGAGGTAAAAATTAAAAGATTATGGCTTGAGCATCTGAAAAGTCCCTATTTTAATTTATCATATGAGCCAGATTAGAATTAAGATGGTAACGAGCGAAGAGAAAATGGGAAAAGGCCAGGGGGGTTAAAATTATCTTTCATCAAATTAATATTGAGTTATGGTCTTGGGGATGTATAAATATTCCCTGCTGATACAGTGTAAATGCTTTAACAGTGTGGTTTAAAACCTGTCATTTATACCATATACAGGGATGCAGTCCACAAAGTTATTTAACCTCTGGGAGCTTCCACCCCTAGACCGTGCTATCACAGGGGTCTGGTTTACAAGCATATTAAAATTAAGAGTCCCTTATTAAACTAGGGGAGAGAGCAAGGTGGGTATATGGGTAACGATAATTAATTAACTAAAATCACATTTGAAAATTGTTATGGTAAGGGAGATAAGCAAAGGATTAAGATAAATGTGTCCGTAATGACCTTATTGTTCTTTAAGGTTAACATTGTAGGAAGCTCAGAGATAGAAAAACAAGGTAGTCATGATTGGGGGGGGTAGAGAAAAACAGAGGGAGAAAGAGGAGGAAAGGTGTGGGAATTAAGAATGAAATGCAAGTATCGTAAAAGAACTTCATGTCAAAACTAGAATAAAATAAAATGTTAAAGGCTAGGTATCATTGCACGTGAAATTGTAACAAGTCCGAGATTTTGGTCTAAAAAAGATAAAAATACTTAAAGAGTAGAACAATAAAATCACCTTAAACATGGATATAAGACTTAATTAAATTAAAAAGCATAGTAAATATCAGGCATGGGGAGGCTGAAAAAAGAGGAGTCAAGCAGACTTGTTTAGCAGGTGTCCTAGCATAGTTTATGGACAGCCAGGAAAAGAAAGTTATTTGTGAAAAATAAGTATTTACCAAAAGTAAAATTGAAGCAATTTAAAAAAAAGAAGTTATGTACTTACCATAATGTTCCACCTGTGTTGTCCATCTTCACTTATCCTTAACCTGTGGGTTTAGTTCCAAACATCGGCACCACCTCGGCCGTTACTACAGCCTGTGAGGACCAAAAAAGTCTCAAGCTTAAGTCCTACCCAGAATTCTCCACTCCCACATACCTCAGATTGAGTTTGCATGTGGAAAGACAGAAATTATCTTCCTAATAAAACCTTCATGGAGACCATATCTGACATAATGGGCTAAAAATTGATACCTAGGACCATAAATCATTGCACTAAAAGGTCTGAAAGGAAGGGGAATGGAGGGTGGGGAGTCAAAGATAAATGAAGATGGACAACACAGATGGAACATTATGGTGAGTACATAACTTGATCTGATGTTGTCAATCTTCATTTATTCCTTGATTGAGGGGACAGAGTCCTCAGCTACCTTAGATCTTGGGAGGACTCATGGAAGTATATTCCTGAGCACCATAGAACCAAATGATGCTCTTCGCCTAGAGACCAAATCCAATTTGTAATGAGTAATTAAGGTATGAGGGGTAAACCCTTGTTTCTGCTGCATAGATCTTGTCCATGGAAGCATTAGACTGAATGCTGCTGAAGTAGTGACTGCTCTGGTAGAGTGTGCCTAAACAGGCCCAGGTAATTCAACTTTCTTCTTGTTATATATAAAGGAAATATAGCACCTGCGAGAGATGCACTTACATAGCCAAACTAGAAGTAAAGCTCTCTCCAGCCAAGATTGTGCTAGACAGTCAAGTGAAGGTTAGCACCTGCACTACACATCAAGTAACACATAGCCCTTCACAACCCACACCATCAACACCCACACATAGCAACACTAAACCCACATATGCGGAGGCCCTTAACATTAACCTGCCCAAGCAACAAGTTCCTCCGAAGCTGAAACACAAACACCAGTCACAACCAAAGTGTCACATAGCTCACAACACCAGTGTGCCACCTAACAACAGCCCCTAAGGCAAGACAACGTTCCCAACACTTTAGTCATAGGTGACTCTATAGTCAGGCACATTGATGTCCCACTCACCAGGCTGAACAAGGAGAAAATTACATTCAGCTGCCTGTTGGGTGCCAGGATCCGCCACATAATGCATGCACTCAAGTCACTCCACAAGTACAAATACGACTCTGTCATTGTCCATGTTGGAGTGAATGACTTGAGACATATCTCCCTGGACTACATGAAAAGAGACATGGAAGAGCTCTCGGATCATGTGGCCCAGGCAGGTATGACCCTAGTCCTGAGTAGCATCCTGGCTTTGCCCAGAATGATACCACAGTATAAGGACAAAATGATTGACTTCAACAATTGGCTAAGCTTCTGGTGTCATTCAAAGGGGATCCAGTATCTGTATGCCTGGGACGACATGATCGATAAACCACGATGCTTTGCCAGAGATGGTCTGCACCTGTCACCCCTGGGATTCAGGTTACTGGCTAAAGCTCTTGCCACCCCATATAGTGCCTTTTTTAGGCAAGGTTCAAATGACAAAACCACCACCATAACAAATACAAGCAAGCAAAATCTGAAGGTAATGCTACTCAATGCTAGAAGTCTAAATCTCAAAATGCACTCTCTCGAGGCACTCCTAAAAATGGAGAACATCGATATCTTTGCAGTAACTGAGGCCTGGTTCAAGGCTCCAGAGAGTACCCATGCAATACCAGGCTACAACTCTTACCACACTTTTTGGCCACCAAGCCAAGACCGAAACTCTAAAGGTGGAGGAGTGTCCATATTCACCAAGGATATTCACACCTCCAGGCTAGTTGCCCAACACAATGCATATGAAATTCTCCAGGTGCAACTAACACTAGATAAGACTGCAATCTAAATTGTAGCTTGCTACAGATCACCCACCATGCCGCAAGATTCTCACTACACTTTTCTAAACATACTGGAAAATATTAATATACAACCAAACACATTAATACTGGGTGATTTCAACTACCCTTCCATTAACTGGGAAAACTACTCTGGTACCAACACCTTTTTCCAACGGTTCTTGGAATTCATAAATTCCAGTGCCTTGGCTCAACTAATCCATTGTCCCACCAGGGGCTCCAATATCCTAGACCTGATCATTACCAACATGGGAGATAGATGCTCCATACCAGTGGTCTCCCCCTCATTGGTCAGGTGTAATCATAAGCAAATCACCCTTGACATCCACATCCCACCCCCACCCCCCAGTAAGGAAACCTCTGTAAAAAACTTATCTAAAGCCAACTTCATGCTTCTCAAGTCTGAAGCAACAAACTTCATTACACCCATGCAGATGGGAGCTGAAAGTTTGACTGCTGAATCCTACATTAAGGCACTGTACGAGCACATCCACTCGTGCATGAATTGTGCAATCCCAAACAGAACCAAGACACTCTCTTCCAAAAAAGGAAGCCAATCTGGTGGTCCCCTGCCATAAACAAACTATACAACAGAAGAAAGAACTGTTGCAGAAAAGAGGAAAATCCCAGGATGCAAAAAACTCCCTTACCAGACTCAGTAAGAAGCTGAGATCCCTCATAAAATCCTCCAAAGCTAGTTACTAAAATAAAATTGCCAAAGATTCCAAAGACAACCACAAGGCGTTCTATAGTTATGTCAAGAATCTAAATGGCAATGCTCAGATATGCTTTGAGCTACAACAGAATGGCATTAAATATACTGAGCCCAAGGATATTGCCAATATCTTGCCAGATCAATTTAGTGCCATCTTCACCCCCTTCTCACCTCCTAAAGGGCCTACCTCAATACCAAAAGATTGCCAAATTCCGGTAATCATGGCCACGCAGGTAGAATCCGCACTCTCCAAAGCTAAAAATACAGCATCCATGGGACCAGATGATATCCCGGGCTGTGTACTACATGAACTACAAGATGAACTGGCACCTCATCAAAGTGTCATGTCTAATCATAGCCTCACCTCAGGATTCATGCCCACTGAGTGGCACACAGCTACAGTTATCCCACTCCACAAGGGGGGATCCACCTTGCATCCCGGGAACTACCATCCCATCAGTCTGACAAGCCTGATCTGCAAGGGCATGGAACGCATTATCATGGAACTTCTAAACAAAGACATTGGTGACCTTCAAACACTGGACCCCACCCAGTTTGGGTTTGTGAAGGGACGATCTTGTCACCTGAATCTGATTGACTTCTTCAGATCAGTCTCCAGAGCTGTGGACGAGGGTAAGGTGGTCTACACAGCCTATATGGACCTCGCCAAGGCCTTTGACACCATCCCTCACTCTGGAATCATAAATAAACTTACTAAGCTGGGCATAAATCCCTACATCACTCGATGGGTTGCCTACTGGCTTACTGACAGAATCCAGACTGTAAAAGTAGCTGACTCCAAATCCAGCTCCAGACAAGTGACAAGTGGAGTACCTCAGGGTTCAGTCCTGGGACCACTCTTGTTTGGCATCTACTTCTCTGAAGTACAGGCCAACACTTAGGGACTCTGGCTAACAAAGTTCGCAGATGACTACAAACTGGGAGCCATTATTTAATCCCTAAATGATGTGGATATTCTACAAAAGGGCCTTACAGAAACAGATGCTTGGTGCCAGAGGCATGGGCTCAAGCTTAATGCCAAGAAATGTATAGTTATCCCCTTTGGGAAAAACAATGTACCCATGAATTACCACATAGGTGGCAGTACACTAAATACTGAAAGTGTGATGAGAGATTTAGGGACACAGGTGGACAGTGGTCTCACCTTCGATAACCACATTGCCACAACATTCAGGAAATCCTTCTATGTGGGACACCTCGTCACTAAGGGCTTTTCATCCAGAAAAAAGGAGGTCATTGTTCCACTGTACTCATCCCTCATTAGACCCATTATAGAGTACAACACCCTGTTTGGTATGTACCTCACAAGACATCTGCAACAGCTGGAAAGGCAGCAGAAATACCTCACTAAAAGAATCACAGGCCTAAAGCAGATTCCCTATGCTGACTGTCTAAAAAAACTCCAGCTATACTCTGTGGCATATCGTCTACTCAGAGGCAATCTCTGCTTAACATACAAGACCATTCAAACCCCGAGCTGTTGGACATGTTCCACTTAAAGAAATCCCAATCCCTCAAAGTCACACACTCCAGGGATCTAAACCTTGTCATCACAATGAACAAAACATGCTGGAGGGATAGGTTCCTGACCCAGAGACTCCCCATACTCTGGAATAGACTTCCAATACATGTCAAGCAGAGCACCTCCTTGGTCTTCTTCAAAAGGAACCTCGACATTTGGATGGGAGATAGGAAATTCACCCCGGGGATCATGTCAGTCATCCTGCTAGACAGGAGTCCAGGGAAGTAAATATTGTGGGAAGAAATATCCGGTGAATTGTTATGGCTAGGCTTGTATAGGCCCAACCTATGAACCTATGAAATACAATCTTTTAGCAATCTAGATAAAGTGACTTTGGTAACTGGCTTGCCCATTTTAGTACTTGCAAAGGAAACAAACAGCTGATCGGACTTCCTTATGTCTTTTGTTCTATGAAGATATAATCTTAATTGTTTATGAATGTCTAATAAATGCAAACAGTACTCTCTTTTGTTTGACTAAATAGGAAAAATATACTGGTAGATTGATTGCCTGATTGATATTCTTTTCTGGCACCACCTTTGGCAAAAAGGAAGGATTAGTTCTCAAAGAAACCCTGTCTTTGTGCAATATCAAATAAGGTGGTTTACAAGATAAAGTCTGAATTTCAGAAATCCATGTAGCAGAAGTCATAATTACCAAAAGTATAGATTTCCAAGATAAGAATTTCAAGTTGGAGTCAGCAGCAGGCTCAAAAGAGGAATAAACTATTATTTGTAATACTAAGTTTAAATCCCAAGGCATACATGGATCCTTATATGGCAGTTTTAGCCTCACGGTCCCTTTTAAAAATGCTTTGCAAAGGCTATGAGAAATTAAAGAACATACTTTAAACCCATTATGAAAATCTGAGATAGCCGCTAGTTGAACCCTAATGATAGAGGAAGAGGCTCCTTCTTCAAAAAGTAAAGCTAAGAATTCTAAGACTTTATTGATAGGAGCAGAGAAAGGATCAATGTTATTATCACAAGCTCAGAAGGAAAACTTCTTCCATTTATTTCTATAGTGTTTTCTGGTGGAAGGCTTGTGAGAGGCCAGAAGAATTCTACGGACTGAGGTAGAGAGTTCATTACACCTGGAAATCAATGGAACTGGAGAAGCTAAGCCATGAGCTTGAGGTTTTGAAGGTTTGGGTGAAATAATCCCTCTGAATGGGATAGGAGATCTGGATCTGGGCCCAGAGTCCACAGTCATTAAATCAGATAAGGCCAGAGGAAAGGAAACCAAATCTGTCAAGGCCAGAAGTGAGTAATGAGGATTACTTTGCTCTTCATTCAACCTGATCACTTTATTTAGAAATTGAGGAATTAATGGGAAAGTGAAAAGTGTACAGGAGTCCAGAGGACCAATTATGCAGGACAGTGTCTCTCGGGGCTCCCCTGAGGGTGAACAAGGGCAAAGTAGCTGCTGCACTTGGTATTCAGGAGTGATGCAAAAAGGTCGCAGCAAGGCTGGCCCCAGTGATGAAAGATCTTTTTCACCAGTCTGGAATTGAGAGACCAGAAGTGAGCCAGAAGAATGCATCAGCTCAGTTTGTCTGCTAACACATAGGATCTTCCTGGGATATGCATTGCTATCAGAAAGCAGATGGAAGACATTGGCCACTGCCAGGAGTGAGCTGCTACTACCGCCATGCACTTGGTGAACACCCTGGGGGCTGTGGTGAGACCAAAGGTCAGAGCTCTGAACTTGTAATGATTGGTCCAAGGCAAAAGTGGAGGAATCTCCTGGAATGTTTGTCCATTTTGATGTGGTAATATGTGCCATGGAGATTTATAGAGTACATCCAATCATCTTTCCCTAGAAATGGATGGATAGACTGAACCATGACCATCTGGAATTTCATTTGTTGGACCAGTTTGTTCAAAACACAGATACAAAATTAGTCTTCAGTCCCCTGTCTTTTTGGCATTAAAATGAATCTTGAGTAAATTCTGGGCTCTTTCTGATCTGGTGGGACCTCTTAGATAACTCCTTTTTGTAACATTTTTTTAATTTCTATCACTGCTGGTTCATGCTGAACATCAGGGATTTTCTTACAACTTTGGGGAGGTAGAAGGACATGTATGGAGTAGCCTCTGGTTATAATAATCTGCACCTAAATATTAGGGGTAATCAGAAGCCAGGCATGCCAGTGCAGGGAAAAGCATCCCTCAACTGCCTCCAGAGGAAGGCAATTGGGCCTCTTTTCAGGAACGTTGGTAGGGCATGTCAGGAAAGGTATCTCTGGAGCCCTGATTTTGCAGACCACCTCTGCCATGTGCATGATGTTTTCCATTAAAGCTCCCCCCTCTGCCCATGGGGGAACCACTAACATGTTTGTCCTGGAAAGGCCCTTGGGACTTTCTGAATTACATTTTACCGCTCCTCTGGTTCCTTAAAAAGGACTATTGAGGAGTAGAAAAACATATGCCCACTGCAGAAAGGGTCTTTCAATCCTTTTCAAACCTGGACAAAGTTTCTCAGACTTCAGAGTGAAAAAGGGATGATCTGTCAAAGGGGCCCTTGATGAATGAAGACTTGAATGGCTCTGCAAATTCGCACAAGTGTATCCAGGTAAGTCTCCTTATGGCCGCATCTGCTATGAGCCTCATAGACAAATTGGAGATGGACTTTAGGGTGGCCAACTGAGAAGCAACTTTGTCTTGGACTTCTTCAGAAAAAGCTCCTACCAGGATATCTGATAACTCCTTAATTACAGCCCTCTGGAGTCTGGTGAAGTGTGCCATAAAGTTCAAAGACCACAAAGCAAAGGTTGATAAAGTGTACACCCACTTTTCAAACCTATCTATTGACTGAGACTCTCAATTGGCAGGGATGGATAGTGGAAGTTTCCTCTGCCAGTTCCTTTTTTGTGGCCCCTGCTACCACCATGGCATCTACTAGTAATACCCTTGCCGAAAACTGGTGGTCTTCTGGTGCAGTTAATATTTTGTCTTGTCTCTTGGGGATAGGTTCTATGGTATCAGGAGCCTTGCACACCCACTGCAAGATCAACTTAATGAGGTCATTAGCAGGCAGAGTAAGCCAAGAGGTAGATGGTTGAGTGCCAAAGGCCTGCAGGGACACTGATCCATCTGAAGAGGGCTTTTGGGATGTCCAACTGTCCCTCTGTTTAAGGATTTCAATGATGTCTTCAAAGGAGCATTTTCTGGGGGTGACCATCAGAACCCTCCCCTTCATCAAAATCAGTGTCCTTTGTGATGGATTCCTCCAGAGAATGCATGTGTTTCCCCTTACACTTCCTCTTCTGAGGAATCTCCTCAGTGAGATGATCAGGTGAGGTATTAGAAAAGGACAATACCTGAACAGATATTTCCTGAGGCTTCAGTACTTGCTGTCCAAGTGTTGAAATTGGTGTTAGCTCTGGACGAGTGGAAGGATCTGGAAACTCCTCCAACAGGGAAAGAGCCGACTGGATGCCCACAGTGGACAGGCCCCTCTCCATGAACTCAAAGGCTGGCCCTCTGAAGAGGGAAGGGAGCCAGGAACTGAGAAAGACTGCCTCGGAAGTGAGGTTATTCCCTGCTCCAAAGAAGCTCCGAAGGAGAAGTAACTTTTGGTGCCGAGCTATGCACTGAAATATCCTTAGCAGAGACTGTCTGTTCCACGGATGCAGAAGGAACTGAAGTTCTAAGTTTTTTGGTTGTTGATGCCGAGGGGGAAGCTGGCACCTTACAACTCCTCTTGTTTTGTTTATCTGCCTTGGATGAAGAAAATGACAAAGGAGATGAAACATCCATCTTACTTTTGCTAGAAAAACAGATAAGACCTCCTCAAAGGAAAATGTAATCATTTACTTTAAAAGCAATTTATTCTTCCTTTCTACAAGAGCCCAGTGACTAAAGGCAAAACAGATTGGACAATCCTCTTGTAAGTGCACCAGGCCTAGGCAATAGACACAAAGAGAGTGCTCACTGGAGTTGGGCATTTTACAGCCACACTCCTGACATTTTTTGAAACTGGAGGTGCCTTTGCTTTTGTCAGCCATAATCTATCAAGAAAAAAAACAAATAGAGGAGATGAAAATATTAACTTATAGAAATGGGTAGGAAAATACAAACGCTATATATATATATATATATATATATATATATATATATATAAGAAAAAAAAAGTATAACTATTGAAATATTTGAAAAAGTAAACTTACCTCAAGAGCAAGTTGGTAATGCATCTGTCTCAGTAAGCAGCAAATGAAATCTGAGGTATTTGGGAGAGGAGCATTCTCAGTAGGGCTTAAGCTTAAGATTTTTTTGTCCTCATGGACTGCAGTAACTGCCGAGTCGATTCAGATGTTCGGAACGAACCCACAGGTCAAGGAACAAATGAAGATTGACAACATCAGATAAAATATTTTCATCAAAAATAATGTTCATCAAAAGTAATTAAGCCCCTGATAGTCAGGACATCATTAAGATGGTGCAGACTAGAGGTGCATAAAATTTACAACAAATAGCTAATGCCAATCAAAGCAGCCAAATTCAAATTGAAATGTGGGCATGTAGAGGGGCTATTTATGATGTGACAGTCTAGTATTGGTTGCAGACTTTCAAAACAACCCAATAGTTAATTCCCTTTTACAGTTTTGAGGGGGAATCATAGTAGCATGCCAATTTCAAAACCTATAATGAGTCATTATTAGTCATTAATAGATCAGTAAAAAATAAACCAATACTTTTTCCTGCCAAGTAAGATGAGAAAAGGTGTGCTAAAGATATCCTAAAATGCTGGGTAATAAGTTAACTTTACCTTCCCAAAAACATCAACCTCATAAAAGGAAATGATAATGGAAATTACAGGCCGTTAAAAGCTAGAAGGGCTTATGAAAAATAAAGGACATAGATATAAAAAAGGAAATAAAAGATGGCAAAATATGATAAAATAATAAATAAGTAAATCATAAAGGTATGTTCAAAAACCTCAATCTAAAGTCTGTTTTTAATGACCTAATAAAAGGGGGACAAGAAGGGGCTTCATAAGGGATACTCGCTAGTAAGTTAATGTGCTGTTAAAACGTGTAACAGTTTGGTCGATGCAGATCAATATGATCTATCTTAGTCATTGGTCTACAACCCTAGGATGTATTTTCCATGATGGGTATGGGAAAAGAGGAATATTGTAAAGGAGTCCATTAATAAACTAGAGGAGAGAAATGGGTGGGTTTATGGGTAAGTATCAATCATTAAACATAAAACTTA
This sequence comes from Protopterus annectens, assembly GCF_019279795.1. Taxonomy (NCBI): domain Eukaryota; kingdom Metazoa; phylum Chordata; order Ceratodontiformes; family Protopteridae; genus Protopterus; species Protopterus annectens. The sequence goes on from NC_056727.1 coordinate 226,148,637, forward strand.
TTTAGAGGTTATTATGGTAGTGGGGACCAACTGAGACTAAGGATTCTGGGTGTCATAACCTAATTGGACCTTTTAGCTAAATAATGCTTAGATGTAGCAAAGCAAATCAAATATTCTTAGTTTAATCATGTGAGTCTAGCGGAATCAACAAAGATGATTAAAATATTTCATTAATAAAAATACAAAACAAGAATAAACAAGATTATAAACAGTGGGCCAGTGCAAAATAATGGAAAATCTTAGAAATAATTGGAAAGTGAAAATATTAAAATGATATCATGGCACAAGGACCATCTATTTATAAGATGAAGGATTATAATGGAAACAATGCTGATAACTACACTAAAATGTTGAATAATAAAGTAAATATAGAATTACATGTAAAGGGCATGTCAGGCTTGAGACAAATGTGAGTGTATTGGGGACAAAACCATAAACTGTAAAAAGTAACAAACTGTAATAAGTCCAAAAGTTAAAAAAAAAAAAGTTAATATTTAGAAAGTACAGATCACTGGTTAAGACTTTAAAATATTATTAAAATCCCATGTATGTCCAGAGAATAACCATTCTTGAATCATAATTCAGTCAAAGGTGCTCTCAGAAATGAAAAAACAAAATGAGTGAAAGATACACTAAACTATATCTGAGTGGATCTCAAGAAATAAAGTATTTCATAAAGATCCTAAAATAATCTCTTATCAAAATAAAAGAATACAGAATAATATGTACTTAAGATGCATGCCATAGTATTTTCAAGGTTAAACATAATCACATAATAATATAATAAAATAACCAGTCACCTAGTGTATACCCTTAATGCTTTTTCCGAGATGGTTAATAATCATAAAACATGGTTAGCAAAAAGTGGTTAAGTGAAATAATGGATAGTAAAAATGTTAGCAAAAAACTACCTGCTTAGCTGAAGGTCTCCTAAAAAAATATCAAGGTAGAAAACAGAAGAATTAATAAAATGATTTATGGTTGAGTTTTCTTAGTCTCAGTATGTTGCTGATTGAAGTCGAGCAGTTCAGACCATGGGCTCTGCATGCTATAAGTAGCAGTTGCCATTCTAATTCCTTCTTTTCTAACTAGCTGTTAACAGGTCCTTTGAGTTCCATAGAATTCATCCTGTCTAAAATATGAACATGAAATTCACTGTGTCCATTTGGTTCACATCCATGCATTATTGCTGAAGTTTTGCTGTAAATCACTGAGATGTCTAGCTATTCTTGTTTTGAGCATATTGATAGTTTTCCTATGTAGAATGCCTTGCATTTTTTACACTGAGCTCTATAAATAACTTTTTCTGTGTTGAAGTTGCTGTAGAATTTGTTGGGATAATATTTCTTGGTGTTTGGGCACCTAAAATCTTTTTTGTTACTCATTAAGGGACAATAGCTGCAAGGTGGGGGATCATAAGGAAATGTCCCTCTTTCTAATCAAATCTCTTTGGTTAAAATGTTATTCTCCAAAAAGTTATGGATGTTCTTGCTTCTTTTGATCATGAACTTAGGAGACATTGGTAGAATCTTGTTTATTGTTATCCCTTATAATTGTATAATTGACCAATTGTTCCTTATTACTGCTACTTTATTCCTTAAAGTCAGTGATATATGTGATGAGCATGCTAATATTGTGCTCTTGGTTACTACAGTTTTTGCTATTCTACTTAGGTCAGGGTCATCAAAAAGGTGTTCTCATGGATGAGGGTAATCCAGGTCAGTGTTTTTTCTTCTCTAATGAGCTAGAAAATATCTCTTATCAGTTTCTGGGTGTAACCACTGGCTTTTCCAGCTCTGCAAGATTCTTCAAAAAGGCATTCATGTCCTTGGAAACCCTGGCTATCCTTAAATCTTGTGATTTAATAACCTTTTTCTTGATTTAAATGGGTGCATACTGTCATGATGTAGAAGTAAATTCACCCAGGTGGGTTTCCTAAAAAGGTAATGGGTGAGCTCATTTCTGCTATCAATCTAGCTAATTTGAAGATTGAGAAAATTGACCATTTCCTGACTGTGGTAGGCTGTGAATTTTAGAAGGCTGGTCGATTATTTATGTAGTTATAAATGTCCATGAGTTGAGCTTCATTTCCATTCCAGAGAATGAATATATCATCAATAAAGCATAAATTGCAACCAATGTGTTATAACTGGGAGTTTTTTTGTGATAAATTCCTTCTCACATTTTCCAAGAGCGGTATTAGCAAGGCTGGGAGCCACGACTACACCCATAGCTATCCTCTTAGTTTGGCAATAAAATTTGTTGTAGAATTTAAAATAGTTGTTTTCAAGTAATAGTTTTAGTAGTTATTCCAGGGTCTCTGTTTCACCTGGAAGGGAAGCATGTTGCTCTTTATATGCTTCAGTTACTGCTGAAATACAATAATCATGAGGTAGTACTGTATATAGTGACTCCACGTCGATAGTGACTAGCCAAGAATCTTGTCAAATTGGGACTTCCTTAATTTTGCTAAGAAAATCCTTAGTATCTGCACAAAAGAAGGGTTTATCTCAGCCAACAGTTTTATTTGTACTTTTAGGTATATTGTGATTGCTTCAGTAATGCTTCCACTGCTTGCAATAACTGGTCTATATGTAAGGCCTAATAGATTTTTCTGTGGTTTGGGGATTCCAAAAAAGTCTGGAAGACGAGGGTGTTCCACTGTTAACTCAAACAGGGTGTTGCTGATCAGTCCCTCATTGCTTAGTTTCCAGTTATGCTCACTAAGGGTCATCATCATCATCATCAGCCCCCTTTTTCCCATTTCTTTCTACATGGGGTGGGGGTATTATGTTAACTGTCACCAACACTCTTGATTCAGTGCCACACTCCTGCCTTCTTCAACACTCATGCCTGACTGTCACAGATCTTCTTTCACACAATACATCCACCTCTTTGCTGGACGTCCTCGTTTCCTCTTACTTTCTTCCTGTTTGTCCCAAATCTTCCTCACCAGATTGTCTTCTGCTTTTCTACACATGCCCAAACCACTGTAATCTGTTTTCTTTGATCTTTTATGCAATTGAAGCTACTTTGGCTTTTATTCTTATGTTCTCATTTCATCATCTGTCTCACAATGTGCATCCTGCCACCTTCTCAGGCACTTCATTTCCATCACCTCTAGCTTCTTCAGCTGTTCTGCCTTTACTGCCCAGGTTTCTGTACCATACAGTAGTAATGGTCAGACCACTGTCTTGTACACCTTACTTTTCAGCTTCTTTGGCATTCTTCTGTCATAGCCTACACCTGATACTCTATGCCAGTTGGCTGCAGCCCCTCTGATTCTAGCTCTGACCTCTTCATTCAGACTACCCTTTTCCTCAACCACCCTTCCAGATACTTGAAGCTGTTTACCCATTCCACTATCTTCCCTTCTATCTCTATTCTCAGCTTCTTCGGATTTCTCCAATTTGCTGCCATTACCACCATCTTATCTGTGCTTAGTTTCATCCCATGTGCCTTCAGATTTGCATTCCATTCTCCTGTCCTTTACTATAGTTCTAGCTCAGAGTTTGCCTGTAATGCCACATCATCTGCATACAGCAACTTTACTGATCTGTCCCCTCCGACCTGTTTGCTAATGTAGTCCATCACCAGTATGAGCAGTAGTGGGCTCAGAGCTGAACCCTGGTGTACACCCACTCCCACTGGAAACCCCTATGTGAGGTCGAACACTGTTCATATGTATGTCACTGAGTCCTTGTGCATAGTCTGCACTAATTCTACCAATGTTTCTGGGACTTTGCAGTCATGGATTCTACCCCAGTGCCTTTTCCTTACTAGGAGGCAGTCTGCTTGAGTTGCATGTTGGCTACTGTTGTATGTGATCGTGTGACTGTCTCTCTTTCTGAACCATGTGTTGGCTACTAACAAGCCTTTTGCCAGACAGAAGTCTAGAAAGGGGCTTCTTCTTCTTTATTCCAGTTGCCCCACTCATGTGGACCCAGGCAGTCCTCATATCCTGTTCTGTCCCGATATGTGCATTTAAGTCACCCATTATCAACACCAATTCATGTTGTCCTGCTTTATCTAGTAGGTCCTGCAACTGCTGTCTGAATGCACTCTTTTCCTCACTATCACAACCCTGCAGTGGGGCATAGGCTCAGATTATGAATACTGCCCTATCATTACACTGGAGTCTGATTGCCATGAGTTTGTCATTATTTCTGATGATATCCCTCACTGCCTTCTGAAGTCTCTCTCTCACCACAATTCCTACACCATTTCTAGCTGTCGCCCACCTGGGTAATAGAGTCTGGATCCCAAGACAAGTGGCTTTGCTGCCCTGCCCTTCCATCTCGTCTCTTGGATACATAGGCTGTCCAGCCTCCTCCGTATCATCATGTCATCCATTTCCAAGCTGCATCATGTCAGTAAACCTACATTAAGTGTAGCAATTCTCAGTTCATGTTTGGCAGGCTGTTTGGTATTTATGTCCAGCTTTCGCTCAACAGAGCTATCCCAGGTAACCCAGGCTGGGCAACTAAACACCAGCCTGCCAGTAGCTTATTGACCCAGGGCTGCTGGGCTTTATGGTGGGCACACACTGGATAATAGGGGCACATATACCCCTCCCACTGTTAGCAATGGTCCCTGGCGTGGGTCAGAGTATGCTGGGTTCTCAACCCACTTATCAGTGGTAACTACCCATGTCCATTTTTTGGCAACATTAGTCAACATGACTGAATCCCCTACAGCCATATTTTACACCGTCGAGAGGCTAGCCCTGCCATAGCGTGCAGTCTGTGATCCGTGTTCTCCTATCTTGAGGATACTGCACACAACAGTAGATGCCCAAAGTGGTTGGTCTGTACAACTCTTCCTCCTATAGGGCACCATATAGAGTCTGTGCTGCTGCCCACAGCTCCATTCATTGGTGAATTTGAGATGGAAGCACTCATCATGTTTTTCAGACATGGGAGAAACCTCATGGAGACACAGGGATTACATACAAGCTCCAAACAGACATTGGTTAGAGGTTAGAATCGAACCTTGTACCTTGTGCATGGGAGGCAAAAACCTTAACCATTAAGCCATCTGGTCTTTTATTCTCACTAAGGGTAATATATAATTATTGACCATGGGATGGGTAAGGCCAATCTAATATCAAATGGGATAGGTTAATTCAAGCATCAAATGGGAAATTAGCTAGGCTTATAAAGGCCAGCAAGGATAGCTAGTTTAGTACTTACCTATGAACCTGTGATCCTATAAGAAGTAACATATAAACAGGGCAGACATTTATCTCATAAACACCTTCCCTAACAATCTCGGCACAACTTTCATAAACCTGTTGAATAACAATCTCATGAATATTTTGTAATCCACATTGCATTATACTATGGGTGTCTAATTTTTCAAATCTTGCTTCACACCCTTCTTTTTCCATGTAAGATTTCCTAAACCTCTACAGGTATCTTCAGACTCTAGACCAGAATGAAACCATTTATTTAAAACAGATAAGAAACAATTTTTATCCACAGGCAATATACTTTTATAAACTCATACCCCATACTATCCTTACCAAGAAATGTATCTGTACTACCTCTAACAATCACCTTCTGCAGTTCTACTAGAGTAAAAGGTCTGGATAATAAATCACAGTCAACTTGTACCAGAGGGAATTTCCCACTGTGGACATACCAAATAAGTATTGTTTTGCAAACTGCAATACTGCATCTGGGTGAAAACTTATCTACACATATCATCTTCTACCACTGAAAGGAAAATGACCACCTTCTTCAATTTATTGTCTAAATAAGGACTTACATCTTCTATTTTACTCTTTAACAAGTTGTTCTCAATATTAAGAGCCCCTGACTATAACTTATTTAGTTCAAAAAGAAAATATTGTAAAAAATGACAGAAAGAATTACTAGATTCTGTCGCAGTATCATAATCCTCATGTAGCTATTAACAGGCTTTTTTACTGTGAACTCACTCTTGCTCAATCAAAAGAAATAACCATTTATATTTCTGCTTATATGTTAATCACTAATCAGTCCAGGAAGGATAAAACGCTCTAATAGTACGATGTGCAGAAAACAAGAGTTTTCCTTCTGGTGATAACTTTTAAGGATCTACTCAATCTTGTCTTTTTTTTGGCACCTGGTAACAGGACTATTGTTAATACAGATTGTCCAAATCTCCTTGTGATTAGAAAGCCCATATCATATGATTTCCATCCATCTCTTATAACAGTGAACTAAATAAAAAGTAGTCTGTCTCTTTGGCACATGTTCCCCTCCTACACATAGGGCATGGAGACTTACTCAGTTCCAAATTAAAATCTATCAGATGGGATTGCAACAGTCTAACATCCTGACTAAGCTTACTATGATGTTTTTGTAAGTCACAACTATAGTCCCACATCACCATAATAGGCAAATTGGAATATAAATAAGATAGTTTAGTAAATTGGTCTGCTTTATCCTTAGCACTGATCTTAGCATAAATTACTTTAATCTTATTATGTCCACTTTAACTTTACAATCTAACAGCAGAATTCTACCACAGTGCATTATCACTGTGTCTAAAATCTGTATGTCCAAAGTTTGAAGTAAAACTGCAATGTCAGTTACATTTGTTTAGTCCCATGTTCCAAACGATCTCCCTTCCCCAGTTTGCTTTAGTTTGTTCTTTTAGTACTATGTTTAACTATCAAAACATCTAATAAACTATCAGACATGTAATAAACATATGATATAACTGCACTGTGTTTTACACCAATGTAAAACAGATAATTATTTGACTTCATCCAGACTATTAATAGATAAGATTTGTCAGCTCACCCGTTATCCATTTTGAGTCTATTTTCTTTTTCCATGTGTAACTCTTAACTTAACTTTATAACTTTATAACTTTATAATTTCCTCCTTCCTCATCTTCTTTAGCAAACATGTTTTCTGAATTAACACTATTGGCATAATAATATTTCAACCCTTACTGTTTTCTTATCTTCTTCCTCATTAATTTTAATTTTAGAAACATCACAGGAAGCCTAACTGACCAGCACAGAAGGCTCCAGCTCTATAGACAAGAGAAACAAGGGGATATCTGTCTGTGATGAAGGAGGAAGGGGCAAAACATTATCAATAGCTTTTAAAGTAACGCATTCAAGCTATGCATACCCTCTCTTTCATATTTAAGACAGTCAGTCTATAACACTATGACTACATTAGACACAATGCTGACATTGCCTTTTCAAGCAAGAGCGGGTAAGGTACGAGGCATCCCCACAAAAGAAACACATCTTAGGCTGTCCTACATAGCACATTATGGCTTTCACACTCAATATATTTATTAGCTAGGAATATGCAGTACTTCTTGTTGTTCTAGCAATGTTACATATATTTAGCAAGCCCCAGTACTTATGCCTATTTCATCATATAATTTGTGTAAACCATGAACTGTTTTACAACAGTTACAAAAATAAATTCTGTACCTCCAGTTCAGTCAAAATATCAGTTCTAAATAAAACATAGTACAGTTTCTGTTTTAAAGGAGGAGTAGTTCTGACAAAAACGTTTTCATTCCATGTATATAGTTGATCATTGGTTTGCAGTTTTTGAAAAAAGGAAGCCAACAGTTCTAAACTTTCAAAAGTCAATTCACAAAACTATTCCTTTCCTAGCTGTATGAGTGAATGAACATATGAAGCCAAAAATACCAATGGTTTAATTAAAGTATCCCATACACTGTATCTATCAAAAGTTTTATAAGTTTTTGATGAAATCCTGGACATCGGCCATTTTCTTAATGGAATACTTTTCACCTTCTTCTCCATAGCCATCATCAACACTGCTCCATAGCTATTCATGGCAGTCTCTCTTTCTGTTTTTTTTTTTTCTTGAAATATTTTTATTACATTTTTTAAAAAAAAAAGATTTCAAAAATGACAAACTGAAATGTTATATGATAAAGAATAAGGTGAATCATGTTTTAAAGAACAAATAAAATTATAACTATTTATAATATGTACAATAAGCCTGAGACTAAAAGGTAATACATGGGACAAAACAATTATAAAAAATCCTAAGAACAGTCTAAATAATTAAATAGATGAAAATGATGATTCAATAAGAGCCAGAACCTTCAACCAAGGATTATTCCTTAATTTATTTGGATATATTCTTCTCTCTTTTACTTTGATTTTTTAATTGCTACCTCCTTTAAGACAATAAGAAAGTACTCAAGTGTTGATTATGAAGAAGATTTCTAGTTTGTTGTAATAAATGTTTTGGCCACAGTGAGTATAGCCCAAGTTAGATAAGAAAATGTTTATTTTGTATATCTATTCCCAGAATATTAAAGAGAATCATTTCTTTTTTTAAAATGAGTGTATCATTCCATAATGCTTTAAAAAATCTTGAACTCTTACCCAAAAATTCTGACCCATAAAACAAACAAAAAACATATGTGACCAATTAGCCTTAATTTGTTTATTACAGCTCCAACACTCAGAAAAATGTTCTTTTCTCATTTTAGCAACTCTTACAGGAGTTAAAAAAGATTCAAACAAAAAATTCCAAGTAGATATACTCCAATAAAGGGTCCAAGATGTATGGCAGTCTCACTTTCTGTTGTAGAAATTGCACTAATATTCTCCTGAGGAGCCCTTCTATCTCCGAAACAACTATCTATGGTCTGCTGTGCAGTTGGTCCTCCAACAACTGATAATATCTCTCTTTGCTTTCCTGTGATATAGCTTGTGATGTGGATGGTTCTTATTCTGAAACTGAATGCTTGAATTATTCAGAAGATAAACCACCTTCTAGCAAAATGATTTCTTGCATTTCTGACTGAGTCACTTTATGTTGAAACAATACAGCATCCTGCCTCTGTTGTAAATCAGCTTCACCCACATGTTCAGCCACAAGATTTCACTTGGTCAGTATGAATATCCCTCAGATCTACCCCCTGGAAAGAGGCTATTGGCTAAGCGGAACTAACTTGGTCAGCCAAGAGTAAATAAAATAAAAATAAATACATAAATAAAATGTATTAACCAGATAATTGAACTGGTGCATTCTGGTACCTCTTCAGACACAGATGTGCCATAAGAACTGGAGCAAATGCAATATGCATGGACAATTTAGTAGGAAATCAACCAGCATGTTTTTGGGAGGTGGGAGAAAAATGGAGTACCCAAAAACAATCCTGTAAAGATGTGTAAAAAACATGCAAAACTGCACCATCAGTGACCAAAGTTCAGGACTGAATCATGGACCCTGAAGTTGTGAGGCAGAGATATTAACATCTGAGTTGCCATGCAGATGCAATCCAGTGAACCAGTCTGCATTGTTGAAATACCATTATTTTGGAATGCTGAAAGGGAAAGCAACCCTACAAAGTGTTAGCAAAGCATTTCAACATTGAAACTTTGAGGCCTGTTTTGAAGCCCTGGCTACTACTGAAGAGTAAAGTTGACTGCAGAACATGGCAGGTTGAACATTTCTACTGTAATATTTATATGCTTTTAGTTTTCTTTTGCTATGCGCCCTTGGGATCTCAGTTGATCTTTGTTTACATTTAGCAAGCAAACATTCATTAGAAGCTCGTTAAAAATAAGATAGACTCTAAGCCAATTGAGAGGGCATCCATCTGTGCTAAACCAGGTTTGATAAAAAAAAAAAAAAAAACTTGGAGAGTTGGAAAGTAGAGTAGAGAGGATCAGGTAAATTATAGCTCCTACTCACTGTTAAAAGTATGACTAGGCTCATAATTTGGAGGTAAGATAATAAAACTGATGAAACCAAAAGTAAAAACCATCAACAGCTTTATTAGGACCAGTAACTCACATCAAACAAAACTGACTTAGCGCTTTCACCCAACTAGGGCATCTTCAGAGTCAGTTATCAACATTTCAAACAGTTACATTTAATTGTCTTTCAGCCAATGAACATCAGTTGTAGCACACATGCTGTAATGATCTTTGGAATTAACTCTTTGGGTTCAGTATAATTTTAGTAATCAAAAAACACACAATGTTTTTCATACGTACCCAAAATCTTGTTAAAAATCACATTTCCCCACAAAATTCCATCTGTAGATCTCTTATTAAAAACAGTGGTAGACTAGTTTGATGAATTAATTACCTAAAGCCTTGTAATTTAATATACAAGCCAGAGATAAAGTGTCGTTGATGCCAGGTCTTGTACTGGCGTCTAATCTAATCTGCCAAAGACATTCTCTGACTTCAAGTATGTTTTTATAATCACCCCCAAAATCTTTTGTATAAATTCTATCAATTACAACAATATGAATTTTTTTAAAATTCACACAGTCCTTGCTGTGCATGTACAGAGAGTTGGTTACCTTTTTGTTGCAATGGGCGCTAGATGTGCCCCAGTATTTGCCAACCTTGTATTAGCCGAATGGGAGGGCCGATATGTTTTGTCATCTATTTATGCATCTAAAATGATTATTTATTTAAGATTTTTGGATGACATATTTCTTTGGAAGGGTACTCGAGAAGAGTTAGATGAATATATAGTGTATTTGAATCAAACTACAACGTTTTTGAGGTTCACCAGTAATGTGGGTGTGAACTCGATTGATTTCCTGGATTTACATTTATATATGAATAATGGAAAGATCGAATCAAGTTTATTCAGGAAAAAGACATACCGCAATACTTTCCTACACTACGAGAGTTGCCACCCACATTACATTAAGAAAAATGTAGTTAAGGGGCAGATGATTAGGGCATCACGTATAATTAGTGATGATAATATATTCTTAAATGAAGTTGACAAACTAATTGAGTTGTTTACGGAAAGGAGTTACCCCATGGAGTTGTTAACATCTATTAAGAAAGACATAGTTCAAGGAAGGGGCACACACTTTAAACCCATTTTAATAGATAATCAAAGGGGTATGGAAAAAACTGTCGGCAAACATCACAAGCATAATGACACCCAGGCTGGGATGGTGTTGCAGTACAACACCATGTCTGGTAAGGTGAAGAATATTATTGAAACAAGATGGTACAGTATATTCTCTACAGAAATACTAGAAGTCATAGGGGAAGGTCCAAAATTCATCAATAGTAGGAGCACAAATATAAAGGAATTCTTAGAGAGAAACCCTAAATCTGTTGGACAAAGGCCAGCAAGGATGGCCAAATGTGGTAAATGTAAGGCATGTAAATTCATCAATGACGGTCCATATGTACATGTTGGTAATTACAAAAGATCACTGGTGTGCCCAGGCTACTGTAACTGCAACACGAACATGGTGATATATGTGGCTACTTGTTTGTCATGCCCAGCATTTTATGTGGGCATGGCAACAAGGAGATTAAAACAAAGAATTTTGGAACACACCAGGGATATTAAAAACAAAAAGGTAGCCAACTCTCTGTACGTGCACAGCAAGGACTGTGTGAATTTTAAAAAATTCATATTTTTTTGTAATTGATAGAATTTATACAAAAGATTTTGGGGGTGATTATAAAAACATACTTTAAGTCAGAGTATGTCTTTGGCAGATTAGATTAGACGCCAGTACAAGACCTGGCATCAACAACACTTTATCTCTGGCTTGTATATTAAAATACAAGGCTTTAAGTATTTAATTCATCAAACTAGTCTACCACTGTTTTTAATAAGAGATCTACAGATGAAATTTTGTGGGGAAATGTGATTTTTAACAAGATTTTGGGTACGTATGAAAAACATTGTGTGTTTTTTGATTACTAAAATTATACTGACCCCAAAGAGTTAATTCCAAAGATCATTACAGCATGTGTGCTACGATTGATGTTCATTGGCTGAAAGACATTTGAATTATGGTTTAAATGTAACTGTTTGAAATTTTGATAACTGACTCTGGAGATGCCCAGGTTGGGTGAAAGCGCTAAGTCAGTTTTGTTTGATGAGAGTTACTGGTCCTAATAAAGCTGTTGGTGGTTTTTACTTTTGGTTTCACCAGTTTTATTAACTTACCAGTTTATAGTGTTTTTTGGAATATCTAGTTCATAATTTGGAGGTACTCAGTAGAGTCTAGAGGATTCACCCACTCCAAATTATATTAATAAGGTTGGCGTTACAGACTGGTGTATTAGATGACTGAATCAAAAGCATGTATGCTCCCTGTGATGTCACTGCCTGATGCCATTAAGAAGGAAAACTGTGCTGGAACCGTGGCATATGGCATCCATAGGACCACTGGACTTGCAAGAAGTGGGTGAAACAGCCTTAAGATGTGGACTGCAGGAGGGTTAAAGTGATAGGGTAATAACATATCACAAAAATAAATAAGGTGGACATGGAAGTGCATCCATCCCAATAAAAATAATAACAAAAAAAGCCTGACAGATTGGAAAAAGGCAGTTGATTCTTCTAAACTTAAAATGTAATAATGTTACAAATAAATAGAAATAACTAATGCAGTGTATAACTAAGTCTTATGTGTGGTTAGTTCATATAAATTGGCTGCAGTTTAAAAATGCAAAACAATCCAAGCATTTTGAGTGAGCTTGAAAACACACCAGTTTTGTATTTTGGTATCAATAGTTACATTCTGACTAAGTTATTCTGTCTTCATTTTGAATTTGGACTTTACTGTCATCACCAGAGTTCATGCCATTTTATGGCTAAATCCTACAACCAGTCCTACAACCACAGCAAAATAACAGCTGTAGAAGGAACTATGTTCAAATAAGTGGGCCCCTTACTGTTCCGGTCAGTTAATTTTTACAGTATTACTGTAGCAGTTCTTACTCATATCCTACAGACTTTGACCAATTTGTGATTTCCATTTTTGGTTCTGTTGTTGATTTACAGTCAAATGCACGACATATTTTCTTTTTCATTTAAACATTTTAACTCGGGTAACACAGCTGAGTCATGGTTTTAGAAAACCCTCCGTTTTTGCAGGCAGTGACTCACGAGAAGAGTTAAATGCTTGTGCTGTTTTCTCCCCACAGTTTTTTCACTACTCCATAAATGGTTTCATCTAATGTCAGCCTAGTTTTCAGCCAGTCTGTACAGTGCAGGACTGCAGTGCAGCTAATCCTGTCACCGTAGTATCACAATAAAACACATTTTACATATTTTAGCTCAGTAGTAGGTAGCAAGTCAGCAAGTCTACTGAGAGACTAAGGAAGTATGAAACAGGCGTATGGTAGTAAAAGGCAGAGTGAATGCTGGTTGTCATGTATCGTGGACATTAAATCTGACTACAGCACTCCAGGTTCCCACCATCACACATGTATTATAAGTAAGTCAATACAGATACCTGCTGTTTCAAGTTGTTATTTTCATATTACAGTTGAATTATGTTGCAGACTGCACCGTGACTATTATTTTGTTGTATATCTAATTGTCAACACAAGGGTGTTTTGTTGCAAGTTTATATTCCTGTATAACAGTTTAGTCATGAAAACTGTACAATGAATGTTGTCCATTTACCTTTGCTACTTTACTGACAGTTGTCATTTTAAACATTCTTTCTGACATGCTACCCTAATCTATAAATACACCAATTTAAATTTTGTGTGAACTGTGTACCACAGATAAAAGTACTCTGAATGCAATTTTAACCAATCCTGATGACAGCAGTCTTAGACGGCAGTCTCAGACAGTATGGCTGTAAACTAAAATTGAAAGACTACATCAAGAATCACGACAGCTTTGTTGTTATGAATTGGTACAATCACTGATGTTCTGTTTTGCTGAAGTCTACTTTGACTGCAGTAATGCAAATTCTTAAACATGTTAATTGTTGTGGAGCTGTTTAGTAACTGAACTTTCAAAGAGTTGTTAATGATCAGCCTAGATAAGGGTACAGGGTCTGATGCCTTTTACCTCCATTTGTCTACTGTGTGACTCAGAGCAAGTCAGGCAATCATCCTGATTTGCCCAAGAAAAAGGACAGCTGTATCTAGAGGACTTACTTGGCAAATGTATGAAATAAAATAAAACCACTTTACTGTTGTCCATGGCTGATACTTCAAAGCAGTCAATGAGTTCTCTACAGCACCTAAAAATCACATTTATCTTTTTCTTAAGTTGCATAAATCCCACTGGAACAAAAGTGTTGCACTTTTGCATACATTAGCCGAAGCAAAGTGCTAGACAATTGGCTGGTAATGCACAGGAAACTGCATTTTAGAATTATTAATAAAATCTGCTGAGCGGATCCAACTTTATAGGTTATAATCTTTTTGGAATTGTTCCTTATACCAATTTCTATTGTTCCTGCCTTTAGAGCTGATTTTCCACACAGTGAACTGCCATTGCATAACACTGCCTTATTCGAAAGGGGAAATCTTTCTCTGCAAGGGAAAGATAGGAAAGGAAGGAAAGAAAGAAGAAAACAAATATATATTTATTTTATTTTTTTATTTATTTAACATTTGTTTACCGGGAAAGTCCGACCTGGAATGAAGCCAATTTTCAGTGGAGGCCTGGAAAGAAACACTCCAGATATAATATATAAATATATATATATATATATATATATATATATATATATATATATATGTATGTATATAGAGGATCAGTACTAAATCCAGAATCCTCACAATATCGAAGACCAAATTCCCGAGACGAGAATATCGAATGTCGGCAATACCGAATGTTTACAATCTCGAAGCACATAATACCGATCTCCCAAAATACCAAATTCCAGTACCCGTCCAACTCATCCTTAGATATCTCATCACATACTGTTGCTCTCCATTGAAAATCTGCATCCAAGACACCCAGACGTGAGCACTGAACTATTAACACACACCAGACCTCTAACTGTGATCATAAGTAACTCCAACAGTAGTAAGCAAATGAACCCGGCACTTTATACTATATAAACCGACAGCTGAAGATCTTCCGAGAGTAGAAATCACATGTATATGCCATATTGAAGGAAGACGCTGTGTGCTGTGACAAACATAATCCCAAACATAACTGTGTGAAATAAACAACTCATGAACGTAGGCAGTGCTCATCTACACTTTAAACACCCTGTGAGTAATGGTACAGCAGTGTTTCAACTTCACATCTTCAGCAGCTGCGCAATTGCTTGTACGAATTCCATGCAGGTATACTCCATCTGATTGTCCAAGACCCGCTGGAAATGGTTAAGTCTATCTATAAGTTTCCAGTGCTTTGGAGTTGGCGGATACCCAGCAGCCAGTCTCTCACGCAATCCATCCACACGGTTTTGCTCCCTAGCCAGAGCTGTCAGTAAAACAAATAGATCTGTACCTCTGTTGCCAAGTATACACTTTAAACGGCGATGCTATGCCTCCACTGAGTTCTGTGTCCATGGCAAAAACAACCTGTTATGGTCTGACATATTCCAAAAGGTAACTGGAAGGTGGAAATCTACTGATGGCAGCAGACCTAGTGGCAAACTTCCTTATCTGTCCCAAAAGGTACCAATCTGAGAAGTACTTAATAACCTCCCTCCCCTCGTCTGGCAATGTGTCCTTCAATTCATAAAAAGTAGAAATGACATCACATTCTGGTAGAAACACTAAAGCAACTGAGCACTTCACTGCCAATTGAAATTCATGGGAACTATTGTATAGAGAACCCAGTCCCAGTTGTTGCACCTTCCTCCATACGTTCTGACCAAAATGGAACATGCATCCCTTAGCTGTGATTGAAATGATGTTTAGATGTATGCTTTTTATGGCAATGATTTCAAAATCACACAATACAAACTCAAGTGACAGGTTAAAGTCTTGTGCTGAAAATAGGTAAAGAACACAATGCCACATCAGGTTAAATGCTTTAAGTGATTTCTTGAACATTAGGCAGTACATGAGTGGGACACACTTACTGCACCCTGCATACTTCACAATTCCATGGATACTATACAGCTGCTTGCATAGTGTCCCTTTACAAAAATATGTCCCATCCATCAACCAGATAGTCGCCACACTGAGATCATGCAGATTATTGATAGCACTGAATACTATAACAGTAGTCCCAGAAGTAGGATCGGACACACGCTTTTTAATAAATGTGCCTGATTGAAATGAGAACATACTCATTTTCACAGTTTGAAGTGTTAGATTGGGGATATGGGTTTCCTGATCTTGTTTACACCTAACCATTCTAATTTGCTGCAGTAGAGCCTTTCTTGTTGGTAAACTAGCCACACATTGTAAAGATGTTGATGCCATAGCATCATCTACTAACATACATGGGGTGTCCCTGGGTAAGAAAGCTTTCTGTTTCAGGAAACCACACACACTGTACTTCTCCACTTCAAAGGGATCATGTACGTGATTATGGGGAAGTGATTTTAGCAGCTGCTCACCTTCGGAAAGCGATTCAGTCACAGTTCTCCTTCTACAACTGCCGCTAAACTTCAGTTTGCAGCACCAGTACCTCTAGCTGTCTTGCTTTTTCTCCAAATGGTATACATACCCTTCAATAATAAGAACCTGCTTTATTTTTTGTGATTGCACTCTCGGATACAGGTGTCTTACACTACCGAGCCCTTCGTAATGTTCGTCGGACATGATGATGATGTCAGCTGTTGTACAACTAATTAAAGTTGAACTACACCTTTTATAGCAGGAGGCCATAAGAGTAATTTTCTATGTGTTTTACTGTGGGGAAGTGTAAATTCGAGATTACGTGGTTCGTGATTATGTACTTTCGGTATTACCAGCCTGGCTAGAAAGGTGCTTGGTGTGACATCAGGAAAGAGGAAGGAGGACAAGGAGACCTGGTGGTGGAATGAAGAAGTACAGGAGAGTATACAGAGAAAGAGGTTGGTGAAGAAGAAGTGGGATTGTCAGGGAGATGAAGAAAGTAGACAAGAGTATAAGGAGATGAGGTGCATGGCAAAGACAGAGGTGGTGAAGGCTAAGGATAAGGCATATAGAGAGTTGTATGAAAGGTTGGATACTAAGGAGGGAGAAAAGGACCTGTACCGATTGGCTAGACAGAGGGTCCGAGCTAGTAAAGATGTGCAGCAGGTAAGGGTGATAAAGGATAATGAGGGAAATGTACTCACAAGCTAGGAGAGTGTGTTGAGGAGATGGAAAGAGTACTTTGAGGGGCTGATAAATGAAGAAAATGAGAGGGAGAGAAGGTTGGATGATGTAGGGATAGTGAATCATGAAGTGCAATGGATTAGCAAGGAGGAAGTAAGGATAGCTATGAAGAGGATGAAGAACGGAAAGGCTGTTGGTCCAGATGACATACCTGTGGAAGTATGGAGGTGTTTAGGTGAAATAGCAGTGGAGTTTTTAACTAGATTCTTTAATGAAATCTTGGAAAGTGAGAGGATGCCAGAGGAATGGAGAAAAAGTGGTTTGGTACCGATTTTTAAGAATAAGGGTGATGTGCAGAGCTATAGTAACTACAGGGGGATTAAATTGATCAGTCACAGCATGAAGTTATGGGAAAGAGTAGTGGAAGCTAGGTTAAGAAGGGAGGTGATTAGTGATCAGCAGTATGGTTTCATGCCAGGAAAGAGCACTACAGATGCGATGTTTGCTCTGAGAGTGTTGATGGAGAAGTACAGAGAAGGTCAGAAGGAGTTGCATTGTGCCTTTGTGGATTTAGAGAAAGCATATGGCAGGGTGCCTAGAGAGGAGTTGTGGTATTGTATGAGGAAGTCGGGAGTGTCAGAGAAGTATGTAAGAGTAGTACAGGATATGTACGAGGGTAGTCTGACAGCAGTGAGGTCTGCGGTGGGAGTGACGGATGTGTTTAATGTGGAGGTGGGATTACATCAAGGATCAGCTCTGAGCCCTTTCTTATTTGCAATGGTGATGGACAGGTTGACAGACGAGATCAGACAGGAGTCCCTATGGACTATGATGTTTGCAGATGACATTGTGATCTGTAGTGAGAGTAGGGAACAGGTGGAGGAGACCCTGGAGAGGTGGAGATATGCTCTAGAGAGAAGAGGAATGAAGGTCAGCAGGACTAAGGCAGAATATATATGTGTGAATGAGAGGGAGGATTGAGGAATGGTGAGGATGCAGGGAGTAGAGTTGGCGAAGGTGGATAAGTTTAAATACTTGGGATCAACAGTTCAGAGTAATGGTGAGTGTGGAAGAGAGGTGAAGAAGAGAGTACAGGCAGGATGGTGTGGGTGGAGAAGAGTGTCAGGAGTGATTTGTGACAAACGAGTACCAGTAAGAGTGAAAGGGAAGGTCTACAAGAGGGTAGTGAGACCAGCTATGTTATATGGGTTGGAGACAGTGGCATTGACAAAAAGGCAGGAGTCAGAGCTTGACGTGACAGAGTTGAAGATGTTAAGATTTGCACTGGGTGTGACGAGGATGGACAGGATTAGGAATAAGTATATTAGAGGGTCAGCCCAGGTTGGAAGGTTTGGAGACAAAGCCAGAGAGGCAAGATTTGGTTGGTTTGGACATGTGCTGGGGAGGGATGCAGAGTATATTGGGAAAAAGATGCTAAGGATGAAGCTGCCAGGTAACAGGAAAAGAAGGCCTAAGATAAGGTTTATGTATGTGGTGAGAGAGGACATGCAGGTGGTTGGTGTGACAGAGCAAGATGCAGAGGACAGGAAAAAATGGAAACAGTTGATCTGCTGTGGTGACCCCTAACAGGAGTAGCTGAAAGAAGAAGAAGAAGAAGGTATTACCAGCCTTCATGGTTCTCGTCTTGGGATTCCGGTCTTTGGTATTGTGAGTATTCGGGATTTAGAAGTGATCTCATATATATATATACATATGTGTGTGTGTGTGTATACACACACACACACACACACACACACACACACACACACACACACACAAACATACACACACACATACACACAAACACATACATCTGGGTCCTCTTCAGAATATCAAAGTCTTATATCAGCAAAACCAACATCATTGAGATGAAAATACTGAAGCTTCACTTTCGCGAATAGTCATATCATCAAAGACGATGCCCGGGAAAGGAACTACTTAGCCACCATAGAGGTATTTGCCCTTTTCCGCACTAAACTGCGATCTCAGAGTTGGTATATTTAGTTAGGCGAAGGGGGGGGGGTGAAGCCCCTCTCTTTGGTGAGTTTTAATTACTTCATTGAGTGTATGTTGTCCTTGTAGCCAAGTGGTTACTTTCCAGGTGAATGTTTTTGCTGGTGGTGTACACGTTCATGAAAGTGAAGCTTTGATATTTTCATCTCGATGATGTGGGTTTCGCTGATATGGGACCTTGGTATTCTGAAGGGGACCCATACACCTATATATGTAATTAATATATATATATATATATATATATATATATATATATATATATATATATATATATATATATATATATATATATATTCATTGTGCTGGAATATAGTAAGTGTTGGTATCCTGTGTGTTTTCAGTATTTTGAGTTTTCAGTATTTTGAGTTTCAGTATTTTGAACTTTCGAGATTTTGGTCCCAGGATTTTGGGCTTTCAGGATTCTATACCACTCCTAGAGGAATGCTGAGGATGCAGGGAGTAGAGTTTGTAAAGGTGGATGAGTTTAAGTACTTGGGATCAGCAGTTCAGAGTAATGGTGAGTGTGGAAGAGGTGAAGAAGAGAGTACAGGCAGCGTGGAATGGGTGGAGAAGAGTGTCAGGAGTGATTTGTGACAGACAGGTACCAGTAAGAGTGAAAGGGAAGGTCTACAAGAGGGTAGTGAGACCAGCTATGTTATATGGGTTGGAGACGGTGGCACTGACGAAAATGCAGGAGCCAGAACTGGATGTGGCAGAGTTAAAGATGTTAAGATTTGCACTGGGTCTGACTAGGATGGACAGTTTGGAGACAAAGCAAGAGAGGCGAGATTGCGTTGGTTTGGACATGTGCTAAGGAGGGATGCTGGGTATATTGGGAAAAGGATGCTAAGGATGGAGCTGCCAGGTAAGAGGAAAAGAGGAAGGCCTAAGATAAGGTTTATGGATGTGGTGAGAGAGGACATGCAGGCGGTTGGTGTCAAAGAGCATGATGCAGAGGACAGGAAGAAATGGAAACAGAAGATCTGCTGTGGCAATCCCTAATGGGAACAGCCGAAAGAAGCTTGCAGAATTTAGTAGTAACTCCTCATTACAATGAAAAATGACAGCCACAACAGACTGTTAGTATTTCTGAAAGGAAGAAACAGGACAGGAGAAAGAATTGTCCAGAATGGGCCTTCAAATGGGAAATTAGGCAATAATGCAGTCAAGGACTGGGACCTGGTACTCTGGCTAAGAAAGAGAGAAGAAGCAGAACCAAATAGTCTTGTGTTGGGAAAAATTGTACCTATACTGTGCCAAATACTTGCATATACTTGAATCAACTGCCATCTTCAACTTCTTGGAATTTAAGTTAATATTATGCAGTCTGACAGCAGTTGGAAATGTTTCCCTTTGTATGCCAAAATCATGTTTACCAAATGATGGAGCTCTAAAGAATTTTACTTGTTCTGTTCTATGACAATAAATCCATAGAAACGAAAAACTCTTGAAACTTCTAAAATCACTTAAAACTTTGAAACAACACAATAGAAGCAACTCTCTGAATGATGCAGGACAAGGACACTTGTATGAACAAGCGCCCATGTCCTAAATCCATAGAAACTCAAAAAAGGAGGAATGAAATAGAGAACCATAAAACAAAAATACACCAAAACAACAAGAAAGCATAATAAAAGAACATAAATTTGTAACATAATGAGCACAGATATTAATGAGAAAGGAAGGGAAAAACTAAAAGAAGACAATAAAATAATCTTCTAAAAATTAAATGAAACGTAAACCACCTTTGTTATGAGAATGAAATACATCACCTAAATCAATCATTTTAAAATAATTCAAAGTTTAGGAAATCACACTATAAATGCAATCATCCACACAGCAGAACAGAGAAAAATAGTTAGTTTTTCAATCCATTAAAAATTTCGCTGAGTTATCACAGTCAGCAAGACTATCATTATTGAAACTGGCAATTAAAAAAACCACTCAAAATATGTAACAAAATAGGTTGGAATTACATAAAAAGCTGAAGCCCCAAATGTTATAATTAGCTTATATGTTATGATAAATCAAGATTTCACATCAAGGCACAACCATTAGCACTACCTGAGTCACAATACCAATAAGATGTGGTGGAAAGATAACCTATTGTACACAATGTATGAAGTGTAAAAATGAATGGTAAAGTATAATTTTCAAGTGAAGAAACATAGCTATATGAGGTATACAACTTGAAAACAGAGAGGCAGAATTCATCCTATAAATATGGATGAGAATTAATATGTAAAACCATGCTCCATTTCATCTTTTGAACTCCTCCAAGGGTGATATCTGTTGAAATGTCCTTTATATTTGACAAAAGTCATGCCACATTGTTTATCTTTTCTTGAGCTACCACTTATACCATAGAATATTTAAAGTTTGAGGCAGTATTTCTTAAGTGGTTCCAGAAAGGTTGCAGAAAGGAAGAAGCCATATTATCTATCATAAAAATATGTTATACAGTTAATATTATTATTAATTACTTTTTATTTTTGGTTTTAGTATCTATGTAATCTTTTAGTAAAACTTATTTAATGGTATTGGTGATGCCTTTTATAGCATTCATTATCTTTAATGTTAATATGGTTTGGGCTATATATATATAAACCATTTATTAAGTATGTACTGCTTTAAATTTTGATTGCATCAATTTGAGCAGTTGTATATAAAATGAATGTGGTGAGGGGTGGTTTTTATTCTGATGAAGTTGTTTTAACAACGAAAACGTTGCTTAAGTGGATGTACGTTAAATAAAACTTTTACTACTGTTACTGCCTATACGTGCTTATTCCTGGAGGATTACTGTTCTTATTGTGTGTTGGCGGTGTTTGTGCTCTTCCTTTTGCCTGTTTAGCTGCTTGCCTTTGGTGGAGTATCATAAAAATATGCTGATATATCCAGCAATATTGACTATAAAATAATAGTTTTCAGAGTGAGGTCTGCTACCCTTGTATGTATGTATGTATGTATATATATATATATATATATATATATATATATATATATATATATATATATATTCACAAGATGCAATAAGTATTTACAATGTTCTCCTTTTGTTGTAAATTTAAAATAACTTACAGCTCCCACAACAGAAAATCAAAACATATAATATTCAACTACAGAAAGTCCAGTTTACAGACTGACAATTCTGCAAGAGTTCCATAACAGCAAACCTCCTGAGACTGTAGTCACAATGTAATGAGCAAATAAAATCCTTACAAGCTAAAGAAAAGTTGAACAAATGACATACCAGCATAGCTTAGGCATCATCAGTTGTTCCTTAATTCTGACTGTATCATGCATTACCATGTTATATGAAAGGCACTGCCCTTCCACACATATATCATAAGCAATTGTCTTATGTCATTAATCTATCCAGACTCAAGGTGCCATCATATGCCAGATATAGAAAATTATAGGAGAAGTGTGTGTACTTTTACTGCAGTAATCTTTCATAAACAGAAAAGTAGTTTTAAGCATATTTGCCCAAATTTAGCCTAGGGCTTATTGAAGATCAAAAATACGTTTTGTAGTAAACAAATGTCCCACTAGTGAAATCTAATCTCCTCTCGCTCTGGTCTTACTAACCTGTAAAATCATATGCTCCAACTTGTATCTGAATGTTTTAAACCCATTTCTCCATTTTTGTTCAGTAAAAGTCTAGTAAAACAGTAGATGGATCTTAGAAGAAGTCTTATGATGTGAATACCAAACCATCAACTGATAAAATTAAAAGCACAAGAGTCCTGTTTAAACATTACACACATAAAGTAAAAGGAGATTTATAGACTCAACAAGATGAGTTGTAGAAAGTGGCACTTCAAACATTGTCTTGCAGTAAAACCAAATAATAGAATATGACTACCATTAATAGTTATCGTAGAATTTGTATTTCTATACACATTCTGAATTATGCCACTATATCGGTAGGAATTTCATGATATTTCAGTATTTCAAAAAAATCTATGCTCTGTTGATGTTATAAAATTACTTTGACATGTTGTCAGTTATATAATTTGGTGACAAAATAAAATATTATTTTATTGCATAAAAAGCACAGTAACCCTGCTCAAGATGTTTGGTATCTGCACATATTTTTGTAAGATGACACTCAAATTGGACTGGGTGGTAATGAATTTAGGGACAGTAATCATCAACTCTTAATTACTTCAGCCCTTATGTAATAGTCAGTATTCAGTACTGAGGACAAGAACAATGTGTAATTAAGTTCACATCCGCAGGTTTTTTAACAAGAACTTCCCAGGCTGCATCACTGCATCTGGTGTATGCATACTTACAATAGTAAAAAGTACAAACAGAACAAGTATGGAGTGAATTCATGATTAAATGTTTGAAGCACTTCTGCTGAAAAACATCTAACCCAAATCTTCTGGTTTTCTTTAAAATTTTAATGCTTGCTTTTTTATTTATTTATGCTTCTACCCAAAACAGACTCTTCAGAGTTTAATCTATAACAACTAGCATAAGACATAACCATGCCTATATTGCTGAAACATGAGTACTACATGAAATGGTATATGTTTGAGTAAGGCAACTTAAAATGCAATCAGTTAATGACTCCATGGTTGAAACCAGTACCACAAGTCATGCAAACCGACTACTATGTATTTCTGTTGACGTACACTACAGATGGGTAATTTACGATCTTTATCAGCTTCCTGAAAACTGAATAATTTGTTATTCTTAAATATCATCAAAACATAAATATCTTATTGTTTAGTATATTGTTTTGTAGCAGTAAATCTTTCCCCTGGGTAATATATTTTCCATAGTTCACATAAATGATTTTATAGATGTTACCCGATTGTTGATCTCCTACCATCTGCCTTGAATTTTGTAGACTCTACACATAGTTTTTGATTAAAAGGTTTGTCTTAGCACCTATTACTGCATTAAATGCATCCCACATTTAGTCACTCAGTCAAAGTTTGTTAACTATGGGGGTGAACAAGTCAAAAGACCATTTTCATTCTGAATGAAATTGTGATGTGAGAAAAAAGTATTTCAGAGTAGACTTATTTCTACTTTCCCTGTTAACACTGAAGTCAGTAAGAATAATTAATATGTGCTGCTCACAGATATTAATTGTGTCCAATAATGTATTTTAAATAGTTGTAAAGGTAGATGGGTGGGATGTAGACAGTACAAGAAGGATTATCATGTGCTTCCTAATGGTAAGGATGAGCAGAGTTCAGTTTGTACATTTATCTGTGGAGAGGTTATTTTTGGTTATAAGAATGAGAGATATTGTGGATGTTTTTTTCATTGTGCCACCTTCTCTTTTATCAGACCTGTTTTCCATAGAAATACTATAATTATAAGAGATTATAGATGAACACATGGATAAATTGTTTAGCAGGAAATTTAGAGTTATATTGATTTAATCGTAGTTCTAGGTTGGGCCATTTATTGTTAAAGCTGGAGGTTTTCATATTCATTGTGAACAATTTGTTGCTGAGGAAAGAGTAAGGTGGATGAGGGTAGGCTGGTCCCATACTGGATTAATGCTGTTTAATATAACCAGCAAAGTACAGTATCTACTGAGTATGTTATTTTGGACACTATCATAAATTGGCCATATTGTGGATCTTCCAGGAAAGAAAGGGATTAAAATATTTAAGAGCTCCAACAAAATATTACTGAAGGTTATGGCAGCAGTTCACATGCACCGCAGTAAGTCTGTATATGCAATTAAATCATATTTTGCCAGTAACTATTTCTACAAGTAATAAAGAAAAATGCTGCAGAACAAGTTATATTTGTGACATATATGGACATATTGTTTGAAGGGTCATTTATTCTCCAATTATTTTAAGTTCTTCTCAGTCCATGAGCACTTTAATAAAGTATCATGTCTTAACTGATGAGTTCCCATAGCTCATGATAAGTAATCTAATTAAGCATTTCAAAAATCATTCCAGTCTGTACATAACAAAACATGTCATTATTCGTTTGTTTAAGACCTGGGTAGGCAGCAAAAAGGCAGAATGTTCTGGAAATTAAGCATCTACAGACCTTAAGGTTACCATTGTAGATATAGAAGTTGAGATAAACTGACCCTACTATGCAAAACATCATATGGCTTCAGGTACTTGAATCCAGCATATTTTCAATAATAATAAAAGCAATTATAATTGTATCTGACTTACAAAGTATGTCCTGAAACCAATGTACCTTACTTAGACTTTAGTACAGGGGGTTAAAGTTATGAGCTGCTAATAGGCCTCATCCTTTGTTTCATTCTCTCAGTCTCCCATTTGACTAATATGTGTCTCTAAGTGAGTCATTTAATCAGGCAATACCAAATGTTAGCCTGAAAAGAGACACTTGTCCCCAGTGAGAATACCAAGTTAAAAATAACTAAAATACGAAAATAAAATTATTTATTTTATCTCGCCTAGTGATACATTTATGTCTTGCCAAAAATGAAAACATTTCTTGTCCCTGTTTTAAGATGGCAGAATTCACATTTATTTTTATGCAGTGTGAACCTATTATTGTTCAATGAAAGTATAGCAGGAAACACTGTTAGTCTTACAGTGGTAAAACTGAGGTTTTTGCATTGTCATAGTCCTTCCTAAAATGCCTTGCTATCTAAAATTACAGGTTACACATGAAGGCAGACTATATGCTGATACAGAGTTTTATTGCTAAAAGAAAATGAGTTTAAAATATATGCTAAATTTAATGTAAATCATTATATCGTACCAGCCCTTTTGTCTACTGATGATAGACATGCTTAAATGTGGTGATTTACACAAAAGAAAAAAAAAGAAAAGTCTGATGCAATGAGTCTTCAAGATAATGTGAAAACAATTCCTAGCCTGTTCAGTAAAGTAGAAACTGGATACTTTGCCAGACGTGAAAGCTGGACTAAACAAAGGATTGAGTATGTGTTAAAACGTAATAAATGAAATAAAAGTTTCTTTTTGCATGGCCGAGTTACTTTTGCCTCCTTATTCACATTAGAAAAGGTATGCTTTATTCACTTTATTTGCCATAATACCTTTCAACCTCTTAGAGCAAGAAATCTGTACAAAGCTATAAATAAAAGTAAGACAAAGGCCCAAAAATAGGGGCAATTTTAAAATATTGCTCTTAAAGTTGACCGAATAACAGGTTTTGCATCAGCATCAATTTTCTGAAGGGTATGAAGTCTGAAACCCAAATATCTGTCATTATTTACTAACTTCAACCTTTAACAATTTTCCACTAATTTGCCAAGAAAAAACACAATTTTATGAAAAACAGACCAAAACTATGAGGCAAAAATCTGGACATTCTGTAAAAATCTATACAGTTGAGAGGTATGTTTGCCATTATGGATGCTGCCATGAGGTCGGTGAACTGTAGGTTCATAGGTTCATAGGTGTGTACTAGGCTAATGGCCCTGGAGCCTTTACAAGCCTAGCCCAGAGAAGCACCCTGGCATCGTCCTGCCCAATGTTAGTTTCCAGTACCTCTATCAAGTAGACCTAATGGAGTGATCCCCGGGGTGAACTTTCTATTTCCCATCCACTCATCAAAATTTCTCTTGAAGAAGGCCAGTGAGGTGCTCTGCTTGACATCTATGGGAAGTCTATTCCAGAGAATGGGGAGTCTCTGGGTTATGAACCTGTCCCTCCAGCATGCTCTGTTGATTGTGGTAATAAGGTTGAGGTCTCTGGAGCATGTGGTGCAGAGGGATTGGGATTTCTTTAGCTGTAGCATTTCTAACAGAGCTGGGTCAGACATGGCATTGTAAGTCAAGCAGAGATCACCTCTTAGTCGACGATATGAGACAGAGAATAGCTGGATTTTCTTTAGTCTGTCCATGTAGGACATGTGTTTAAGGCCTAGGATCCTCTTTGTGAAGTACATTTGTGGCCTTTCCAGCTGTTGCATGGGTCTAGTGAGGTACATGCCAAATGGGGCCTTATACTCGATGACTGGCCTAATGAGGGAAGAATAGAGAGAGAGAGAGAGATGATGACCTCTTTCTTCCTGGATGCAAAACCCTTGGTAATGAGATATGCCACATAGAGGGACTTTCTGACCACAGTGGCAATGTGGTGGTCGAAGGAGAAGTTGCTGTCAACCTGTGGCCCAGATCTCTTATAATGCCTTCAGTGTTCAGTGGACTCCCATCAATGTGGTAATTAGTGGGGACTGAGGTTTTCCTAAAGGGGATGAAACCCATTTTTTGGCATTTAGCTTTAGGCCATGATTTCAACACCAGTCATTGGCCTCAGTGAGGCCTTTCTGTAGGGTGTCTACATCACCTGGAGAGTTAATAATGGCTCTCAGCTTGCAGTCATCTGCAAACTTGGTCAGCCGGAATCCCTCCATGTTGGCCTGGACTTCTGAGAAGTAGATGCCAAACAGGACAGGACCCAGGATCGATCCCTGTGGGACTCCACTCATGACTGGTCAGCAGTCTGACTTGGAGTCTGCTACTTTCACACTGTGGGTTCTATCTGTAAGCCAATTTGTAACCCACCTATATATATATATAGGGGTTGATGCCTAGTTTGGTGAGTTTATCAATAATTCCTGAGTGAGGAATGGTATCAAAGGCCTTGGCCAGATTGAGGTAGGCTGTATGAACTGTCTTTCCCTCATCCGCAGCTCTGGTGACTGGCTCATAGAGGTCAACCAGGTTGAGCAGGCATGAGCTGCCTTTCACAAAACCAAATTGCATTGGGATCTAGAGTTTGTAGATTCCTTATATCTTTGTTAATCAGGTCCATGATGATGCGCTCCATAGCTTTACATATCAGACTCATCAGGCTAATGGGGTGATAATTTCCAGGGTCTGTAGTCTCGTCCCCTTTATGGAGAGGGATGACTGTAGCAGTGTGTCATTTGGTGGGGATGAAGCCTGAGGTGAGACTGTGATTGAACAGGGCACACAGATGTGGTGCCAATTCACTTTGTAATTCATGTAGAACACAGCCAGGGATATTGTTGGGTCCCATGGAAGCTGTATTCTTGGCCTTGGCCAATGCAGCTTTAACCTGTGCTGCAGTAATGCTGGGTGCCTGGCATTCCTCCGGTATTGTGATTGGTCCTTTGGGGGTAGAGAGGGATAAAGTTGGCACTGAATCTATCGGCTAGTATTTGGTAATATCTGTTGGTTCAGTATAGGAGGTACCATTGTGCAGTAACTCAGAGTAAACCTGGGTATTGTCGTGGAGATTCTTTATATAACTATAGAAGGCTT
This sequence comes from Protopterus annectens, assembly GCF_019279795.1. Classification (NCBI taxonomy): domain Eukaryota; kingdom Metazoa; phylum Chordata; order Ceratodontiformes; family Protopteridae; genus Protopterus; species Protopterus annectens. The sequence continues at coordinate 226,176,836 of NC_056727.1, forward strand.
TGTGGTTGTTTTTAGTGTCTGTTGCAATTCTGCCTTCATAGCTGGCTTTAGAGGTTTTGATGAGGGATCTCAAAATTTTGTTGAGGTTAATAAGGGAGTTGGGACTTCACCTTTTTCTGCAACAGTTTCTTCCTTCTGTTGTAGAATTTATTAATGTCAGGGGACCACCAGATCGGCTTCCTTTTTTGGAGGAGAGTGTCTTGGTTCTGTTGGGTATGGGTAGTTCCATGCATTTATGTATGTGTTTGTACAGGGCATTAGTGTATGATTCAGCAGTCATACATCTATTTTCCATTGACATGGGTGCAGTGAAGTTAGCCACCTCTGTTGTTAGGAGCCTAAAGTCAGCTTTGGAGAAGTTTTTCATTGTGGTTACCTTTGCAGGGAGTATGGGTGAGATGTGGATTTCCACTGTGATTAGTTTGTGGTCAGATCTAACCAGGGAGGAATTGAATATTGGTGTAGAGCAATGGTTGCCCATGTTAGTAATAACCAGTTGCTGAAGCCAATCATTTTCTGCTTGTACTGCGGTTTCATGCTGGGCGATGGTAGGATGCTGCTCAGGGCTAGGGTCATATCTGCTGGGTCACATAATCCGAAAGCTCCTCCATGTCTCTTTTCATGTAGTCCAAGGAGGTGCATTTCAGATCATTCACACCCATATGGACAGTGATAGAGTCATACTTGTACTTGTTGTGGAGTGACCTGACTGCGTGTGTTATGTGTCAGATTCTGGCACCTGATAGACAGCTCACTGTTACCTTCTCCTTATTCATAGGTTCATAGATTCATAGATTAGTACTAAGCTAGCTGCCCTTGTGAGCCATTTTTAAGTTTAGCCAATTATCCCTTGTGAGACTCAAACCCTGCACCATGTTTGTAAGGCAAACACCTTAACCATTAGGCCACCCTCCCAACCTAGTGAGTGGGTCATCAGTGTACCTCACTATCAAGTCACCTTTGATTAGTGTAATGGGCAAGCTGTTTTGCCTTAGGGGCTTAGGTTGAGGGGCACACTGTGTAGGTGAGCTATGTGTCTTGTGGTTTGTACTGTGTTGTGGTGGTGGAGTGCCTCAGAATGCCCAAGTTCATCAGGTTAATAGGAGAAAGCACAGGGAAATGACCTTTAGACATGCTAAGAGGGTTGGTCATTATTACTAAGTAATAGAGCTGTTTCTTTATATATTCATTTTACAGAAAAAATGTCACTCAAGTTGTCTGAGTCTGTACAGACTATGCCAAACACTTGAGGGGAAGCTAATACATAGACTCTGAAAATTTAAGAATGAAGTATTTAGGCAGATATTCTGAAGTTAGAAAGAAATCAAGCAGTACTGACTGAAAAATAAAGAATTGGCTTGTCGAGAATGATGAAAAGGGGGGAGTCGCATGAATGGCTACTGCCTGGCAAATACTAATGCTGGTCTCAGCACAGCTTCACTCTGTTGGGATACAATACTCCTTTGCTTCTTCTCTCACCAGAAGCAAAATGTTACCACAATCCCAGGAAGAGAAGCAGGCCATGGCTTGTTTGGTGATCCACAGTCTTGTCCCAGATAATGCAGGGGTCTGCAGGCTTGTAGCCTTTTTCTGGTAGATGGCTCGAACAGCAACCAGACCACTCAGGTACGTTAAGCACAGACACTCACTCTCCAACAAGGAAGAGTCAGGAATCAATGCAGTCTGCCCTTACTCTCATCAGGATCAGAATATAAGCCCAAATTCCAAGCTGTCACATATAAAGCAGTTATTAAGCTTTCTGGTGATCAGCAGTCTCCAGGAAATAATGTAACTGCACTCCTTCTCTCACCAGGAGAAAACAGAAGCACTAATCCCAAGATGACTACTGAGAGGCAGAATGTGGGCTCTCCAGTAACTGGTGGTCTTGCAATAGATGCTTAAAGGAAAGATAAAAAATGGTTTATCCTAAACACTGCAGTGTGCACTACAGAAGTTAGATGTGAAAGTATGTAACTTAAGTTTCACCTGTCTAAAAAGTTAAGTTTTAGTGGAGAGTCACTATTTTTAAAACAAGATAGATTGTAGTTGCTTTTCTGCATGAAGCTTCCCTGATGAAATAAGGTCTCAACAAGTATCATTTCTGACTGTCATTTCCCAGGGTTTCCTGTACAGGAGAGGGGTTGCTATAGTGAAATGTGTAAACAAATACAAAAAAATGAGCAAAACAGCATTTTAAGCAAGGCAAAAAAATCCAGATAGTTGTATACTGGGTAGACTCAGTCAATTTAGAAATTTATGTAGGCAGGGTTCATTTATTTGTGTGTGTGTGTGTGTGTGTGTGTGTGTGTGTGTGTGTGTGTGTGTGTGTGTGTGTGTGTGTGTGTGTGTGTGTGTGTGTACACACACACACACACACATATGCACAAAAAGTATATTATGACATCTAGAATAGGGCTCACCACCACCACCAGATACAATCAGTATCATAAAATTAAATTATGTTCTTTATACATAGTTATTGTATGTTATGCTTTGTAAAAAAATGGAGGGACTTTTACATTTTGTGTAGAAATTAATTTATCATGCTTGACTAAATACACAAGTACATGGATCTCAGTGACATCGTATTTAAAAGTCAATATGCCTGGATATTATAAAACATGTTCAATATATTTGTTTGACAGCTCATAAGAGACATGATAACTCAAGTTTAACAGAAAATTTTGTAGACAAATTTATAAAAGCCCTTTTTATTCTTGAAAATATGGTGAATGATATGTATTGGTAAATCACAGTCCTATTCCAAGAAGTTAAGGTTTTACCTATAACTAAGGTGTTTTATGCATGAACATATGTGTATATTTTCCAAGGAATTTTATTCTTCTAAAGTTGCAAAACTTTACAGATTTTTCTTTATGATTTTTGTGCAATATGTTATTAACAATTTTAAATCTTCTTATGATGCAAAAAAAAAGCTTTTAGTAGTAGCTAGCATAAAAATAAGGATCTAAGCTGTTAACAAGTTGCTTACCTAATTCAAAATGGAGGGTTTAATTAATTTCTTCTTCATTATTTCTAGCTATTGTGTAACCAAACTGAGATATAACAAGTTACAAGTTCAAGCTCTGCTCAGGCAAGTGTAAAAATTCTACCAAAAATGTCTGTATTGATAAATCTTCTTCCTTATTTGATAAAACCTGCCATATAAGTAAAAAAAATATTTATTACAATATAACTGATTTGCACCTTGGACCAAACCAGAAAAGGAGGGGGAGTATCAATATTCGTCAAAGATACCCACACCTCCAGGTTGTTGGCACAGCACGAAGCATCAGAGACTATCCATGTGCAACTAACAGTGGGTAAAACTGCCTTCCAGTTTATAGCCTGCTACAGACCACCCTCCCAAACCCAGGAACCCCACGTGGCCTTCCTGAGAACACTGGAAAATATGAAGGTCTCTCCAAACACCATTATACTGGGTGACTTCAACTACCCAAACATAGACTGGGAGCATTACTCTAGCTCCAACACCCTAGCTCAAAGGTTCCTAGAATTTATAAACTCAAATGCTATGGAACAACTTGTTACCACTCCCACAAGAGGGGAAAACATACTGGACCTGATCATCACCAACATGGGGACTCTATGCTCCAGACCAGAAGTGTATCCCTCACTGGTAAGATCAGACCATAAACTAATCTCACTGGATATTTGCATCCCAACCCCACCCCCTTGCCCAGAAAACCACAGTGAAAAACTTCTCTAAAGCAAATTTCACACTCCTCAAAACCGAGGTGGAATCCTTCAAAGCCCCCGGGCCTGTGGAAAATATGGCCCAGACCACAGAATCCTTTATAAACGCATTCTATGAACACCTTCAGGAATGCATGGATCATGCAATCCAAAATAAAACCAAGACCCAATCCTCCAAAGGCAGACGTCCTGTCTGGTGGACCCCAGCCATAAACAAACTATACAATAGAAGGAGGAAGCTACTACATGATAGAGCAAAATCCCAAAAAGGGAAGGCATCTCTGATCAGTGTTAGCAAAAAACTATGGGCACTCATAAAATCGTCTAAGGCCAGCTTCGAGAGAAAAATTGCACAGGACACTAAGGATAATCACAAGACTTTCTTTAGTTATGTTAGGAACCTGGGTGGGAATTCCCAGATATGCTCAGAATTAGTCCAAAATGACAAAAAATACACCGAACCCACAGACATTGCCAACATCCTAGCTGACAGGTTCAGTGCAAACTCCCCCCCTCCCCACCAAAAGGGCAAATATCTATCCCAGCAGAGTGCTGCCCCCCTGACATCTCAATGGGACCAGACGGTGTCCCGGGCTGCGTCCTACATGAACTCCAAGAAGAGCTAAACCCAAACATAAAACTACTGTTCAATCTCAGCCTTACTACAGGATATGTACCCAAAGAGTGGCATACAGCAACAGTGGTCCCTCTCCATAAAGGTGGTGCCTCAATGGATCCTGGAAACTATCGCCCCATAAGCCTGGCCAGCTTGGTCTGCAAAGCTATGGAAAGGATCATTATGGACCTCATAAAAAAAAGATATTGAGGACCTACAGACACTGGATCCTACCCAGTTTGGCTTTGTTAAGGGCAGATCCTGCCTCTTAAATCTGGTTGATTTCTTTGAAACAGTCACCAAGGCCATTGACGAGGGGAAGGTGGTCCACACAGCCTACCTGGACCTCGCAAAAGCCTTCGATACAATACCACACTCGGGCATTATAGATAAGCTCACCAGCTTAAATATAAACCCCTATGTCACTAGATGGGTTGCAAACTGGCTCAAGGACAGAACCCACATGGTTAGAATTGCTGGAGCCATGTCAGACTCCAAACCAGTTACAAGTGGCGTCCCACAAGGCTCAGTCCTGGGACCTCTCCTGTTCGGTATATATTTCTCAGAGGTACAGGCCAACATGGAAGGACTGTGGCTGACCAAGTTAGCAGATGACTGTAAACTGGGCGCTATAATCGACTCTCCAGCCGACACAAGCATCCTCCAAAAGGGCCTCATAGAAAGAGACAACTGGTGCCAGAGCCATGGCCTCAAGCTGAACGCCAAAAAGTGTATAGTCATCCCCTTTGGCAAAAACAAAGTGTCCACAAATTACCACATAGGTGGTAATCCATTAAGTACGGAAGAAGTAATTAGGGACCTGGGGACCCAAGTTGATAGTAATCTCTCATTTGACAACCACGTGGCCAAAGTGGTTAGAAAAACATTTTATATAGCCCACCTAATCATGAAGGGATTCACATCTAGATCAGGGGAGGTCATCGTGCCTCTTTACTCATCCCTCATCAGGCACATAATTGAGTACAATGCCCCTTTTGGGATGTACCTTACCAGACACCTGCAGCAACTGGAAAGACCCCAAAAGTACCTCACCAAGAGGATCAAAGGGCTCAAACAGATGCCATATGCTGCCCGGTTAAAGAAACTCCAGCTCTACTCAGTGGCATACCGCCTGCCCAGAGGCGATCTGTGCCTGACGTATAAAGCCATGTCCAACCCGGAATTAATGGACATGCTGCACTTCAGAAAATCCAAATCCCATCGAGCTACGCGCTCGAGAGACTTGAACTTCAGCACTGAAATAAATAGGACATGCTGGAGGGACAGATTCATAACCCAGAGGCTCCCTTCACTCTGGAATAAAATCCCAGTCCAGGTTAGGCAGAGTCCCTCATTGACTCTCTTCAAGAGGAATCTTGATGAGTGGATAGGAGATCGTAGGTTTACCCTGGGTATCACTTCTGTGTCACTGTTAGACAGAGGCACAGTATACTAACCTCGAAAAAGGGCACAGCAAAATTAATTTAAAATAGGTGGCGAAAGCCAAACACACTCTGGCTAGGCTTATAAATGCCCTAGGGCAGATAGCCTAGTATGAACCCATGAACCTATGAACCTATGAACCTGTTCTTCTTTCTCTCATACTTCAGTATGTACAATATGACTTGTTAGCAGTTGAGAAATGTATACTGCCTTTGAAAATATTTTGTAAAAATCCAGGAGAATTTTCAAAAGATTCAGATTGTAATTACTGCTATTGTTTGTATGTTATTGCCTGTATGCCCATGTGTTACAGCAAATGCCACTATAGTAAGAAAAAATTGTCATGAAAGCAAGTCTCAGGATTTTTTATTTATTTATTTTATTTTACATTTGTTGACCGGGCTAGTCCAATTGGCTACATGTCCATTTTCAGTGGAGGCCCAGGGAGAAAAGCTCCCCATTCCAGAAAAAAGATCACGATAACATAAGTACATCACAAGATTTAACAAATTTAACTAGTAAATACATTTTAGCTAAGAGAATACTAGTAAATACATTTTAGCTTAAGAGTAAGGAAAAAGTATTCTAAGCTAACAAATCATGTATGGATATACATACAACCAAAAACAGTAGGTAAGTAACTTTCAGTTGGTTTTACAGACAAAGATGTCAATAGAAAAGGAATAGCTAGTTTTGTGTGAGTGAGAAGAATAGGGTCAAGGAAGTTAGTCTGGGTTTGCACAGGGGCATAGCCAGTGTGATTTAAGGTATGGTTTGAGCTTGAATTTAAATAGGGTAGTAGAAGGTAGGGAGGTAAGATCAGTAGGGAGGGTGTTCCAGGTTTTACCCACCGTGTTAGAGAATAAAGAATCTCCAGCCATGTTGTTGGTTTTACATATTTTTACCATTATTTTGTTTGAAGAGCGCAGGGTTTTCAGGTTAATGTAGGGGGTGATTAGATTGGTTAGTATTGGAGTAGATGTAGGATGGAACAGTATCTTATAGGCAATAGTTAGCTGGTTTGATAGGATAAGATTTGGCAATTCTCACCACCCTAGTTGATTAAGATTGTTACAATGATGGGTTCTACAGGTAGAACCAGTTGCAAATCTAGCAATATTATTGTAGAGGCTAGCCAGCTTGTTCAGATTGCTTTTGCATAGTTTGGTATAGATTGGGGAAGCATATAGCAGGGTTGAGATAAGGTGGGTCCGGGCAATAGTGGTTCTTGCTAGTAAAGGGAGCCTAGTTTTTTGTTTACTGTTCTTATAGTGTTGTTAATATGTGGCTCAAAGGTGAGGTGGTTGTCAATTAGTACTCCAAGTAATTTTGTAGTAGAGTCTGGAGATATGATTGTACCATTGCTAGATGTAATTGTGTAATGTAGTGGGGGGGATCTGAGGGTAGGAGTAAATAGTAGCATTTTTGTTTTTTTTTGGGGTTCAGGATGAGACATCGTTGAAGGAGCCAATTCTGTACTGTGTTAAATGTGTCTTGGGTTAGGGAATGCAGTTGTGAAAGTGAGGAGGCTGAGCATATTAGTGTAGAGTCATCCGCATATTGGATACAGGTGGCTTGAGGTAGAGCAGTGTGTAGGTTGTTAGTAAAAATAGAAAAGAGGAGAGTACCCAATATGGAGCCTTGAGGGACTCCAAGGGCAATTGGTCAGTGGGAAGACAAGTTGTTTTCCCATAGTACAGCCTGTTGACTATTATTTAGATAGGAGTGGATCCAGTGAGAAGTTGCCAAGTATGTTTATGAGTAGCTGGTGGTTGACCATGTCAAAGGCTTTTGACAGATCAACGAAGAGGGCTGAGGATAGAGTACTGATATTACGGTTTTTATTAATGACATCTGTGAAGGAAAGAAGAGCAGAAGAGGTGCTGTGAAATGGTTTAAATCCATGTTGGCAGGTAGCTAGTAGACTGTTTGCTAGGAGGTGGTTTAATAGTTGCTTATGAATGCACTTCTCCATGATTTTAGCCAGAGGGGATACTATGGCTATGGGCCTATAGTTAGAAAAGTCTTTGGAATTACCACCTTTATGCGGGGGGATAACATGTGAGATTTTCCAAATAGTTGGAATAGTTCCTTCAGAAATAGTTCTGTTAATGAGGATGGATATGGAGTAGGCTATAGCGTTGGCTGCTTTTTGCAGGTATTCTCCAGGTAATAGATCAGCAGAGAGGGTGGTGGGTTTAAGTTTTTTGATTAGGGTGCAGACAAAGGATGTAGGAACGGGTTGGAATTTAAATGTTGGGGGGCTATTAGGGATAATATTAGAAGAAGATGCAGTGTTAGTGGATAGCTGATTAGCCAAAGATTGAATGGTGTCTGTGAAGAAAGTGTTAAAAGAATTGGCAATTTGGTTGGGGCTAAGGAGATTGGAGCCTGAGGGGGTGGGTGTGATTGAGTGACCTGGGTGCAGGAGTTTGTTTATACCTGACCAGAATGTTTGAGGTTTGATTTGGTTGGTCTGTTGGAGTTGGCAGTAATAGTTTCTTTTATCTGACAATATGGCTTTTTTAGTTTCATTTGTTAGTTGTCTAAATATTAGTTGATCTGCCAGGTTTTTGGTTGTACGCCAGGTAGCCCATTGTTTGTTTCTATGGAGGATTTTTTTGTTTGGTAATTTTGGTGAGCCAAGGGACTGGTTTAGAACTAGTTCTTACTATTCTATTTTACTGACCAGTAAATAAATTAAAAAAAAAAAACTTTGTAAAGTGTTAAATATAAAACTGCAATGCCATATCAACCCCACCATTGCTATTGCCAAAGGAAAAATATAATCAACAAGATATTAAAAAGAGACTGATAAAAAATTGTTCAGTAAAACAATTTACAATTATTAAATGCCATGCCCCAGGACTTTAAATTCTATCTAAAAGGTGAGCCCATATAAAATACTCATGAAAGGACTTTTAAAATGCCATCAACCTTACTCAACTCAAACAGAAAACTCACTTTGATTAGTGATGTTTTGCTTTTTGATAAAGATTCATTGCTATCTTACAAGCAGTTCATAAACAAAGCAACTTCTCCTGAGCTACCAAAGTGTATGTTAAATTTCTGCAGTAGAAGCTCCTGCTGAAACAGAGGCTACCAAATTCTGCTTATAATCTAAATCGCTGTGCAGCATATTGATCTGCTTATCTGAATACATGCTGCCCATTTTCCGGCTAACTCAAAAGAAAATAGTGTCCACTGCCGCCCACACCACTTCAAAAGATGTGTTAGGCAATGCAGAGGCTATGAAATGAGGGCCTAACACAAAAAATAGTGTCCACTCCCACCCACACCACTTCAGAAGATGTGTTAGGCAATGCAGAGGCTATGAAATGAGGGCCTAACACAAAAAAATAGTGTCCACTACTGCCCACACCACTTTAAAAGATGTATTAGGCAATGCAGAGGCTATGAAATGAGGGCCTAACACAAAAAAATAGTGTCCACTCCTGCCCACACCACTTCAAAAGATGTGTTAGGCAATGCAGAGGCTATGAAATGAGGGCCTAACACAAAAAAATTAGTGTCCACTCCTACCCACACCACTTCAAAAGATGTGTTAGGCAATGCAGAGGCTATGAAATGAGGGCCTAACACAAAATAAATAGTGTCCACTCCCGCCCACACCACTTCAAAAGATGTTTTAGGCAATACAGAGGCTATGAAATGAGGGCCTGATGTTACAACCACTCCTTGCTTTAACCTATGCACCTGTTTGACACCTGAAGCTATTCACTTTCTTAAAGTAATAAAAACAGGTGCAAATATGACTGATGTAACTATTTTGTACCTATCTGTTCACTGTTTATGGTAAGCTTCTAATGATTCCAATGTTATTCACCTTGGAGGAATTAGTAAACATCAGCAGCTGTGATTAGATAAGCCAAACTTGTAATCTCATAAAATTGACAAGGCTTGTTTGAATGTAACATAGGAAAAAAATGGGAATTGTGGGAAAAATGGGAGTACTACAGAATCCTAAAATCCCAAAATCCTGAAGACCAAAATCCTGAAAACTCAAAATCCTAAAAACACACTGGATACCAACACTTACTATATTCCAGCACAATTACATACAGAAACATATTACCCTTCAACTATACACAGTGGGGCTCCCATGTTGGGGACTGCACCGCCCACACCCCCCACTACTTAAATATAACAACTCTGAGATTGCACTTCAGTACATTAAGTGCAATCTCAGAGTTGATATATTTAAGTCGCAGGGGGTGTGGGTGGTGCAGCCCCCCACATGGGGGGTGCAGAGAGGCTTGCATCCCTTCTTATAGTTGGAGAAGAGTAATATGGTTTGTATTTTATTTGTTTCTGTATGTACTTGTGGTGGAATATAGTAAGTGTTGATATCCTGTGTGTTTTCAGGATTTTGAGTTTTCAGGATTTTGAACTTTCAGGATTTTGTTCTCAGGATTTGGGGCTTTCAGGATTCTGTACCGCTCCTGGGAAAATACATACAGGGGAGGAATGAGGTTTAAAAGAAGACAGGACTTAAATGAGCTATGTAATGTTTGAAAATGATTGAGAAGATTATACAATTGAGTAGATTATAAAGTATATATAATGTCTGCAACTGGGAGAGTGTCAGTATGGTTTGTGATGTAAAATGCTTGCACATAGGATTGTGTCGGTGTGGTTTGTTTTCATTTATATAAATGCATGATTGCTTATGTCGTAAGTGATGGTTTAATAAAGATGTTTCTTGTTTAAAAAAACAGGGCAGGAATTGAACAATTTATGTAATGTTGCTTAGGTTATATGATATATAGCAATATATGTGAAGCATAATGTTTGTTAATTTTAACTTGTTAATGCAGTTTGACTACTTTTATATAAATGTAAATGTGCCTATGTCACAAGTAATAATTCAATAAAGGTGTTTAAAAATAAAATACTTCATATTTGAATGTAATACCCAGCAATGGACCTGCATTTGTATGCATTATTAAACAAGTATAAAAGCATCACTGAGTAAAAGTGACTGCAATTTTATTAACAATATTATAGACTATTAGCCCTACAAACATATCACTAGCAGTAAACGTTGCACTACCTTTGGCTCAAATGATGATATCAAAGCATTCAAGACTGCATGCAATAACTGAGCATAAAAATATTTGCCTAAAGGCTAAAGTGGCAAGTTGTGCACCTTTAACTACATTAGCAAAAAAACTAAAAACTTATAAAACAAAAGTGGTGACTTTATGTGGCTAATGTGAATCATGCTAATAATGTTATTGTAAGAGTGAGCATTCTTTCATCTGACAGAGTAGCAAACGCAATATGAAAAACTATACCTTTAAAAGATTCAGAGAACACGTTAGTTTTAAAATAACACCTATAACAGCAGTGGTTGTACTACTGCAGATCCTTCAGTTGCATACTGGCTAATAAAATAAGGGATCTACTTACCAATACTTGTGTGTGGTAGCAGCTTCCCATATACACCTGCTCTACAATAGTCAAATACTAGTAAATTACATATCTGTCCCATCACCTGACTCTACTGAACTGCATAGCTCTACCAGAACTCCCGCTCAGTCCCTTACCCTAACTATAGCACTCCCCTCTCTAACCCTAAAGTCACCAGTAAGTCCCAAAACCTAAATCTCCACTCCCCCCTCCCCAAACTTGAAGGCCCCGATCACTTCCTAACCTTAAAAATCCACTCTCTAACCCTAAACTCTCCTTCTGCTCCTGAAAGCTCTTCATACTCCCTAAACATAACATCAGTCATTCTATAATCATAAAACTCCACTTCTGCTCCCTTAACCTAAAGTTATGAATCACTTTCTAATCCTAAACTCCTCAGTCCCTAAAACTAAAGTTCCCCCTCCCTAAACCTAAATCCCACACCTGAAGACTGCTTGAAACTTTCATGTATGCTACCACCGTCCCGCCCTGGAGCTGCTTATCTTACTCTCATTTACTATGTTCAGACAAAGCGTGGCAGCTCCATTCACACCACATGGCTACTATACCCTGCCCGAACATGTAATCACATTTCACTGTGAGCAGCTGGCCATGCGAGCTGCAAGATGCCTGAGTCCCTGGCTGTAAGACACTGATCTTTGAATGCCTGACACTTCGGTGTTTGAAGTAGACTCAAAACTAAAACATACCCTCTAATCAAGCAAGGGTATTGCTCCTTCTCATCTAATAAATAAAAATAAAAAAAAAAAAACAATAAAATCATTAAAGCTATTTAAAAACTTGCAAAGAATAAAAGTTTATTCTACTTATTTACAGATTAACTAGTTATCATGCTGAAAAAAGTATTAAGCCTTTGCTAACATTCATCCTAATTGTTTTGCTATTTTCTTTGTGTACAAGAATTCTGACAAACATGACTGGAATTCATACAAATCTCCGCTCTTGTGTAAACTGCAGTGGCCAAAAGTTACAGTTTACACAATCACATAAAAAGTGATTCAGAAACAGAATTCATCACAATAAGGTCCTATTTTGCATGTCTTCGAATCAGACAGTATAACCACCATTGCTAAACAGCACTTTTCGGTGTTGTTTACCAACTAAAGGGCCATGCATCATGTTGGCACACACAGTCACCTCATTTACTCTCCCACACATGCTGACATTCACACACACACACACACACACACACACACACACACACACACACACATACATATCCACTGTACGTGACAGATACCCCCACTCGATCACATTCATGGACACACATGTGTGTATATGTACACACACACACACACACACACACACACACACACACACACACACACACACACACACACACACACACACACTCTCTCTGACACCAGCCCTAACCACCCTACTGCAATCACCCAGCAGACACACTCACACACACATACACACAAACACACATAAGCACACACAGTAATTGAACACCATTCATAGCCCTGCAAACATGTACATACACTGTCGTACATATACACACTTACATACCCCCACTACGTCTCCACTAAACGTCCTGACACTTACGTGCATCACAGTCTCTTATATTCAGAATGATGGGGGATGCAGCATTTTGGCCATGCTGATTTACACAGCTGGGTAAATCTCTGAGTCTCTTGGATGTATAAATACCCTCCTGCAGTCAATTCAAAGGAAATGTACATGGCTAATTAGCTAGGGTTGCCACCTTTTGAAATTCCCAAAATTAAGCTTTTATTGTAGAAATGTGAAATTCTGCAGGACGAAACATTCTTACGGCAATGCACAGGGCAGAACTACACTTTTTTGCCAAAACAAAAGCTTATTCTGGTAGCATTTCAGTTGCTTATTCTATTTCTTATAACATTTAGGTGTTTCAGCTATAAAATAAGTGTTTCATGCAGCTACTGAAAAAACTTAGGAAATATTTTTTTGTCCTAAAATCTCAGGACATTTCCTATCTTTTAGTACCACCCTGCAGGACACAACCTCCCAAAGAGGGACTGTCCATCGCAAAGAGGGACAGGTGGTAATCCTATATTTAACATTAGTTGTTTTCCTGGAATCCTCACTAGCATATTTATTTATTTATTTATTTGAAGTTTGTTTGCCAGGATAATCCATTGGGCCGAATTAGCCCATTTTCAATGGAGTCCTGGGGAGAAAAGCTCCATAGATACAATGTCAACATATACAACTAAGGATAAAGTAAAATATAGTAGGATAAATATAACATAAACAGTTTGTTAAAGTATCAGAGTAGTACATATAAGCAGAAGATAATGTTAATGCAGCAGGACAAACAACAGAAGAGCATATGTAACAATAAGAATACATTTACAATTTTTAACTTCTATATTCACTAGCAAATGGAAAGAGAAAGTATTAGGTAAGATTTTAGTTAGTAGGTGTGCACAGAGAATATTTACATAAGAGGCTAACTACAATATGAATGTTCTCAAGGAAGGGAAGAGTTATAGATTAAGGGGTGACTAGTAGCTGGAAGGATTATGCAGGATGGATGCAGGAGCATTCCCAGAGAGAAGATAGATGTGAATGGAGGAGAGATTTAAAGACTGGAAGGCTGCTGGTAGTATGGATATGTGATGGGAGGGAGTTCCAGAGGCGGGCCAGGGAAAAGGAAAGTAAGAGTTTGCCAGCAGGACGGGCTGGTTTGTGGAGTTCAACTAGGTTCTGAGTGCTGGTTCTAAGGGGTCTTTTAGGATGGTGTATGGTGAAGGCAGAGGAGAGTGAGGGGCAGAGTGAGGGCTTGAAAATGAGCTTATGAGCATGAGTTAGTTAACTGTAGGTAAGGTAGTTTGGGAGCTCTAGCCAATTTAGTTTGTGGAGGGCAGTACAGTGATGGGAGGAGGATCTGTGGCCAGAGGCGAATTTTGCGATTTTGTTGTAGCAGGAGGAGAGTTTTGTTTTAATAGAGGATTTAAGGTTGGTTAGAAGAGGGGCACCATAAAGGAGAGAGGGGATGAGGTATGTGGTAGATAGGAGTAATCTAGTAGATGGGGAGAGGAAGCGGATATGCCGGTAGAACATGCCTAGTTTCTGATGTGTTTTTTTAATGTTTGTATGTATATGGGAATCAAATGTAAGCTGATTATCAATGAGAGCTCCTAGCAGTTTAGCACTGGAAACAATTTCTAGGGATGTGTTATTTTGACTGGTTATGAGGAAAGAGTTTATGTCGATAGTCATGCTTTTTGATGGGGTGAATAACATGAGTTTGGTTTTTGATGGATTGAGAGCGAGATGATTGTCATGCATCCATTTTTCAGTGGTTGAGAAGGCATCTTGAGTTAGTTTTATAAGGGAGGGAATGGAGTTTGCAGCACAGATAATAGCTGAATCGTTTGCATACTGGACTATTTTAGCATTTGGGATATTGTGGTGGAAGTCATTAATGAAGATGTTGAACAACAACGGACCTAATATGGAGCCTTGGGGTACACCAGTGACAGTGTTGAGGTAGGAGGAGGTAGATTTCTTCCATTTGACAGATTGCTGCCTATTGGAAAGGTAACTAGAAAACCAATTGATGCAAGAGGGAAAGATGTAGGTTAGAAAGTTTGGTGAGTAGCAGGGAATGGGAGATGGTGTCGAAGGCCTTAAAAAGGTCTAGGAGGAGAGTGGAGACAATATAGTTAGAGTCTCTAACTTTATTTACAGTTTCGAGGAAGGATAGAAGAGCAGTAGTAGTGCTATGACCAGATCTAAATCCATGTTGTGTTGGGGTTAATAGGTTATTATTGGCGAGGTAAGGTAGTAGTTGTATGTGGATACATTTTTCTAGTGGTTTAGAGATGGGGGATAAGATGGCAATAGGTCTAAAGTTGGAGATGGTGTTGTTGTTGTTGCCTCCCTTATGGAGGGGAATAATGTAAGCTTTTTTCCAAATTTGGGGAACATAACTTTCTTGGATTGACCGATTTATAAGTACACAAATGGGGAAGGCAATGGCTTCAGTAACTATCTTTAGGAAGAAGGAAGAGATGTTATCAGGAGCGTTAGAGCAAGGTTTTAACTTAAGAAGCAGTTTTTTTTATAGTACATATGGATATGGGTTTGGGGGAGAAGATAGGGAGGTCAGAAGTCGAGGAGCCTAGATAGGAAGGGGAAGTTGGAGTTGTAGCTGGGGGAGTAGAGTTATTAGTAAATGATTATGTTAATTTAGTTATGGAATCAATAAAGAAGTTATTGAATTGGAAGGCAAGGTCAGTATCAGAAGTATTTTGTTCGGGTTGTGGGTTTTCCTTTTTGCCAGGGTTGAAGAGGGAGGAGATACTATTCCAGAACTTTTTTGGGTTAGTCTTATGATTATTTTGGAGGGTGATATAACATGGCCATGAACACAGTCCACTGATGTGATTCTACTGACCATGTACAATCAGTGCAATTGGCTTGTCTCTATATCAGAAAGGAAGTTCACTAGAAATTAGTTGCCCATGTCAGGGCTTATCACAGGTGGCAGCTTTTTCTGCCCTCCAGTCTTGGTCATGTTTCTAACAAGTAAAACAGTTCATGATAAAAAAAAAACAATAATGTCACTTAACAAAAATTATAATGCTAGTTATACTGGATAGAGAAATATTAAAATAAATATTACACTAAGTATACATATAATAAAATTTGCAAGTACACATGCTTTGGTAAATAAATCAATACCGTTGATGACCCTAATAAAGTGTCAGGGGGGAGGTTGAATTCACAAAACAGTTATTTATATTGTCTTTCCTAAAATATATTGCTAAACTGAAATTATAGGTTACATGTGAAAGAGGAATGTGTGCTAATGTACAGTTTTATTGCTAAAGGAAAATGATTTTTAAATAAAGGATAAATATAATTTAAATGTTGTATAACGTAATAGCACAAATGGACTTTGTTCTTCCTGTTGAGGACATACATGCTTGAACGTGTTGATTTATATAAAACAAGAAATGTCTGATGTTTTAAGTCTTCGGGTAATATGATAAAAATGCCTAGCCTGTTAAGCAAAACAGAAACTGGATACATTACCAAACATGAAAGCTGAACTAAACAAAGGACTAAGTATACGTTAAAAAGTAATGAGCTAAGTGCTATGCAGTATTCATGTTTTTGTAGGTGTTTATGATTTCTCAGATAACTTGTAGTTAAAAACTACCATAGTCTTGTGTTTCCATAGACTAGATAACTTACTATAGCCTCCCTATATATGTAAATAAATAAAACATTTTTTTAATCAGCTATGTTACTTTTGCAGGTTATTCACATGAAAAAATGTATATTTTATCTTACTTTGTTTTCCATTCTAACCAAATAAGTTTCATAACCAAATATTTTAATGCAAATGCAGTTCAATCAGCATCCTTATCATAGATCCATAAAGAATTACACCTGAAATGCAAACTCAAGTAAAAAAAAAATGAAAGATGAAAAACATTATCTCATCTGCAAACTAGACATTAATTCTTTATTCAGTAAGTTCAGGATCTGCTTCATTAACTACGGAAACGCCAGTAGAATATCTTTCCAAACCAATCAGAATTTGGTAGGAAACTAGAAGGCAGTTTTAAGTCTTTTAATCAAATGCTTTGCTATGAAGTCTGCAAATTACTTCCTGTTTGTAATACCTATGGAGTACGGTGGCTGATTGGTTCAATCTCTACCTCATAGCACAATAGTCTGGGTTCAGTTTGTACGTGTAGTCTGCATTTCTGCTTGGAGCATTCTGTTCGCTTTAGGTTACTTAAAGATCTGGCTATTTGAAAGTTGATCCCAAGAAGGCATCACTGGAGAACAAACAGAAGTTCAGGGAGCATCGTAGTAAAACTGACTATCAATAAGAGAAAAAGATAACAGATAAATTATAAAATCCCTTCAACGTTTACAGAGTAAGCCTCTCCTTAGCCTCATAATATGATAGTTCTTAATTTCCTTCAAAAATAGCCCCCAGGAAAAAAGGTCAAAAGCAGATGGAAGGAGTACTTTCAGCCACTTCTGAATAAAGTAAACTCCACAGAAGATGTACTGCCCCATACAAAACCTAAAATGAAATGGAAGAAGAGTTCACCGTAGTATAAGTAAGAACAGCATTAAGGAAAATGAAGTCAAGGAAAGTAACAGGCTCAGATTAGGTTATGGCAGATATGATCAAGATGTTGGGTGAGTTAGGGGAGAAATGGCTCCAGAGGTTACCCATAGCAGTATGGGGAGAAAGGCATATCCCAGATAACTGTAGAATAAACATTCTAGTGCCAGTATACAAGAACAAAGGAAATGTTCACAAATGAGGAGCAGTATAGTGGTATCAAACGCCTATCACACTGCATGACAGTTCTGGAGATGGTGACTGATAAATGACTATGCAGAGCATTAGAAAGTAAGATGGGGGATGAGCACTTCAGATCAGGATGCAGCACAACCAACTTGGTGTTTACACTTATACAGTTATCTGAGAATAAGCTAGAGATGAGGAAAGAGACCAAATGGGCATTCCTAAACTTGAAGAAAGCATATGACAAGGTCCAAAGAAAGATGGTATGGGCAATCCTATGATGGTTCAAAGTCCTGTAAACATTGGTGGAACTAGTGCAGGCTGCATATTAGGACCCAATGACACAATTAGGAACAGTGGGCTGGATTCAATAAACCCCATGTGATTCGGTCACACAGTGTTTGCTTGGCAGTGCAACTCACACATGATACGAGCTGATTTGTATTCAGTAAACAGGTCTACATGAATTGTAGAGCTGTGCAAATCATGTAAACTTTGTGGCATTCTAATTAGTGCATACAAAGCTAAATTATATGCTAATCAACCAATCCAATCTGGTGGAGCTATTTGGCAAGCTATAAAGGAATTATATGCATTCCATGCAGCCATCTGCCCTGTACTCCAAAACCTTTTAGAATACAGCCACAGAAACTACACAGCAAAGAAAGAATGTTAGGGGCTGCTGCTCTTCTTCATGTGTGTGAGAAACAGGCTCACTTCTATGCTGCGGCTGTTACTGATAGACCTCGAGCAAGGAGGAGGAGACTATTTAGACCACCTGTAACTTTTCATGGTCTGCATGAAGTGGAAATAGTAGAGAGTTACAGAGTGGATAGAAACACATTCCATGAACTCTGCAATCTATGTCATCCTCAACTGAGTGCAAGGGCAAACTGAGTGGAACCCATATCAGTGGAGACCAAGATATGTGCAGCACCTAGAATTTTAGCTACAGGAACCTTTAGAGACCCACAGGGAACATTCTAGGGGTGTCACAAGCATCAGCATCCAGGATTCTACACCAATGCCGGAAAGCTGTGCTACAGCATTCCATTGACTATATACATATCCTCTGTACCCCTGAAGACAGAGCTAGAATGATGCAGGAGTTTTTGCCCATGGCATAGTTCCCTGAAGTCTTGGGTGTGATAGACTGCACCCACATTGAGATCAATCACCACCCAAGGAACACATAAGGGTCTCTATCAACAGAAAGGGGTTCCACTTCCTTAACTGCTAGGTTGTATGTAATGCTAGGGGAATAATCATGAATGTGTGCGCTGGCAACCTGGGCATTTACCATGACTCCCACATCTGGCACACCTCACAGCTCTACCAGAGGTTTTCCAGGGGTGATGTCCCACAAGACCATTTACTGGGGTATGCAGGATATGCATTGGCACCATGGTTGATGATGACCATCAGAAAGAGTTACAGAGTGGATAGAAACACATTCCAGGAACTCTGCAATCTATGTCATCCTCAACTGAGAGCAAGGGCAAACTGAGTGGAACCCATATCAGTGGAGACCAAGATATGTGCAGCACCTAGAATTTTAGCTACAGGAACCTTTAGAGACCCACAGGGAACATTTTATGGGTGTCACAAGCATCAGCATCCAGGATTCTACACCAATGCCGGAAAGCTGTGCTACAGCATTCCAGTGACTATATACATTTCCTCTGTACCCCTGAAGACAGAGCTAGAATGATGCAGAAGTTTTTGCCCATGGCATAGTTCCCTGAAGTCTTGGGTGTGATAGACTGCACCCACATTGAGATCAATCACCACCCAAGGAACACATAAGGGTCTCTATCAACAGAAAGGGGTTCCACTTCCTTAACTGCTAGGTTGTATGTAATGCTAGGGGAATAATCATGAATGTGTGCGCTGGCAACCTGGGCAGTTACCATGACTCCCACATCTGGCACACCTCACAGCTCTACCAGAGGTTTTCCAGGGGTGATGTCCCACAAGACCATTTACTGGGGTATGCAGGATATGCATTGGCACCATGGTTGATGATGACCATCAGAAAGAGTTACAGAGTGGATAGAAACACATTCCAGGAACTCTGCAATCTATGTCATCCTCAACTGAGAGCAAGGGCAAACTGAGTGGAACCCATATCAGTGGAGACCAAGATATGTGCAGCACCTAGAATTTTAGCTACAGGAACCTTTAGAGACCCACAGGGAACATTCTAGGGGTGTCACAAGCATCAGCATCCAGGATTCTACACCAATGCCGGAAAGCTGTGCTACAGCATTCCAGTGACTATATACATTTCCTCTGTACCCCTGAAGACAGAGCTAGAATGATGCAGAAGTTTTTGCCCATGGCATAGTTCCCTGAAGTCTTGGGTGTGATAGACTGCACCCACATTGAGATCAATCACCACCCAAGGAACACATAAGGGTCTCTATCAACAGAAAGGGGTTCCACTTCCTTAACTGCTAGGTTGTATGTAATGCTAGGGGAATAATCATGAATGTGTGCACTGGCAACCTGGGCAGTTACCATGACTCCCACATCTGGCACACCTCACAGCTCTACCAGAGGTTTTCCAGGGGTGATGTCCCACAAGACCATTTACTAGGGTATGCAGGATATTCATTGGCACCATGGTTGGTGATGACCATCAGAAAGGCACACCCACCCACTGAGAAATGCTATAATGAGGTATACACTCAAACAAGAGACATCATAGAGCATGTCTATGAGCGAAGTCATGGTTTCAGTACCTAGATACATAGGGGCGGCTGCAGTATGATCCCATTATTTGTGCCAAAATTATTACATTTTGTGCTATCCTACACAATATCACTGGCAGGATCACCATATTCTCATGCAGATGAGGAATCAGTGGGGAATCCCCAGCTGCTACACGTTTAGGTGGAAGTAAGCATGCACAATATGCCTTCATCCTGACCAAAAGGCAATGGATAGCAGATATGCTAACTGCCTAAGAGGTACAACTTTCATCCTATGTACATACATAGAGCACAATTGATGCCAGGCAATGCTCACAACTTTTACTTCCCCATGTAATGGCTGTTTACTGCTATCATCAGACAGAGTCAGTCCTGGATGACAAACATTTGTAATTGAAGTGTAAGTGTGAAAATTGGAATAGAAAAAGAAATGTGTAAGAACATAAATGAATGGATATCTGCACAACTCGTACTTGTAAATGCATCTAAATAGGATGCATGTGAGTTTTCCAGCAATGCCATCAATATCTGACATGACTGACATCTGTAACATATACTTATGCAGTTTACCAAATCACCTGCCCCATGCAACTAAAATAACCAATATAGAAAAAGCAGTCCAAAAAGTCTACTTATCCCTACATTCTCACAAGTGGAGCAATAAAAGTGACTGAAAATAGTCTCTTCACCATCAAGTTCCCAAGCTAAATAGTTAGCTTTTAGTGTAGATTCATCCGTTAGAGCACTCTGAAGATGCAAATAAGGCATGACTGCATTAGAATTGCTGAATTCCAAACTTTTGACTCAGTGTATCAGATGTAAACATAGTGTAGCCTTTGCACCATTGTTAGGTGCCAATGGCTTGCAACTGTGAATGATGTCTAACTGAAGCAAAAAAAAAAAAAAAAAACAGTAATGCACAGACACCCTTCCCTGAAGTGGGTGTGTCAGTGAAAATACACTTACCAAGTGTGGAACTAACTGCAGTGAGCTTTCAAAGAAAACCAAACCACATATGTATATTTCCTAAGCATAATAACACAATTTCCTGCCTTTGCTGAAAATTGTTGGTCACTGTCATGCATTTGTATCAAACCTTGAAAGAGAATACATGCTAGAGATTGCATGTGTGATAGTAAAGCAGAGATAAGGAAAGGATTCCCAGAATATAAAGAGAAGGCACAGCTGCAGTTTTGCAAACATATTCAGAAATATTGTGTGATCATTCATTTCACTAAATATGTTATATACATATTTACAATCAACAGAGAATGCCCAATTGTATGAACTCTTTAATACTGGATTAAAAATATGAATTGCTTGTATGGACATGATTTGAATATCATTGTAAAGC